>NC_051391.1:46037560-46042560 GCF_015228065.2 Penaeus monodon
TGAGCGAGCGCAGGTGGCACGCGTAGGGGGTGTATGGGGGATGGAGGGAGTAGTGTATGGGGAAGGGGGGTCCGAGGAGTGGGTGGGGAGAGAGTGAAGTGGGCGTGGTTGATGGATGGATGAGACACGGATGAGAGACGCGTGGAGTGGAAAGGAGAATGAAAGTGGGAACTAAATAAGTGTGCCTTGGAGATAGTAGTTCGAAGTAGTTCAAATACAAATCCGTGTATTAAAGGTGTTATCACTATGACTTTGAAATACTGACTGACTCTCATATTTTGTTGACTTTTTGCAATAGTGAAGTTCCCCATATATTATCCGGAGACAGAAAATTCTAATAAAAGTGAGCCAAAGTCTCGACAAAGAGATGGAGATTATGCTAATGAGCTTCGCCATGTTTCTTTCACTATGATTTTTTGTGACTTTTTGTGACTATTGGAACTATACGTCATATAATTCTAAACCGTTGCTGTAAGATATATGTCTTGTGTTCTTACTCGCTAACGTCATCTCCAACGGTTAAGCAAAGTAAACGACAGAGACACATAAGCTATAGCACAGTGTAAAGGATAATTTACAGCTTCCGGTACATGAAGGCAAAATATCACGAATATTAATATCAGAGAAAAATGAAAAATAAGATTAGTGAAGGCCGCAGTGCCTCTCCTTATCTCGGTCGGATTCGAAAGACAAACTACATAACCTTTCGCCTTTTCCCGCCTCTCTGGCGTCTTCGCGGCGATGGGAACGTCTTGCCGCCCCCCTCCCCCCCCTGCGACGTGCCTTGGAGGGGAGGTGGGGGGGCAGGGTGAAGACTGAGGGGTTCCTTATCCCTTCTTCCCCACCATGACCTGCCTGAAGGGGAAACACTGAGGGGTTAATCCTCCCTTTTTTCCCTCGTGCGACCTGCCAAAGGGGGTGCGCCGAGGGGGAGAGAGAAGATAGAGGACTAACACATCCTTTCTTCCCCGTTCATGAGTCCCCGTTTGAGGGAAATACTGAAGTTCTGTCCATGCCCCCTTTCCTACCATGACCCATCAGAGGGGAAAAGACTGAGGGGTCCCTCATACCTTCTCCCCGGCATGACCTGTCTGACGGAAAGCCCTGGAGTGATACTCGTCCCACTTTCCTTGCCATGAGGGGAGAGGAGTGAGGATCTACTCACTTCTTACCCCTCACCATGAGCTGCCTGAGGGGAGTGCAACGTTCGGTTGTAGATCCTTTTCCCCTCAACGCTGCGACCCGCATGAGGGGAACGGGTAAGGGACGCTGGCTTGCCCTCTTCCCTTCTCTCTCTCTCTCCCTCTCTAACACCCGTCTCCGAGGGCGTCTCGCTTCTCTCATTACGCGACCCGTTATCTCTCCCCTTATCTCCCAGGGTCTCCACGCGTTGCTGTAATTATCGAGACTCGTATTTTCGTTTCGCTGATTCAATTTGGTCTTGAACACTTGCCTTAATTTTCTCATTTTCAAGTAAGGGGATTGGATTTTGGTGTTTCTGAATATGTGGAGTTTATATTTTTGTGAGTATTTTTTGTGTGTGTATGTGCACGTGTGTGTATTTGTGTATGTATGTGCACGGGCCGCATTTCAACACCTGTGATAGGTTCGTGTTGAACACATGGCCATGTCCATGAAATGATAAATAGAGAAAAAATTTCATAAAACTGATTTACGAGGGACTTAGCGTTCGCCCTTAGGCCGAGGAGAACCAAACACTACCTTTCATTTTCACCTACTTAGTGTGTAGTAAAACCAAACACCATTAAGGAATGTGTAAACAACCATCTCTCGGAGGTGACGGTCGCAGCACGTCAACCTCCGGCCACACCTCGCGCTGGGTGGAATCACTCTGTCACGAATTCATATTCCAATCTCTCGCCATGACACGCTCGTTGCTGTGCCTTGTGGAGACATCTGGCGGAGGAAATGACAAGCTACAACAGCTGCCGTAGGGACCCCTGTGTTAAAAATAAAACCTGATTGCGAGACCATAAAGCTTTTAATTTTTTCTTCATCTTTTTCGAACGCTATTACCGAGTCGAGTTCACGAAAGTTGGTAAAGTCAGAGTTTCCTTACTAATGAAAACTGAAAAGTTTTTCCTCTAAACTTGAATTTCCTCTAAAAAAGAAAAAAAAAAAAAAAATCATAATTTAAATTAAAAGCGACGTTTCTTTTTCACGAGTTCTGTCAGTTCAATCGGAAGAGCTCGCGATAAATACGGTAAATGGATAGCAAGATACATCCATTGTTTTCATCTAAGGTGGCGATTCCCTACCATTGTATTCTTGCTGAAACGCGCCGACGTAGATTTCCGCTCTGTGAGAATGTAAACAACCAAATGTACTTTCACTAAAGTACGACTAAAGCCAACATACTCCGGATATGTGGAATTTTTGGTTATGGTTACATATACCTTGCTGCAGTGGCATTCGAGTTACCGAAAAAAAAAACTTTTTTTTGAGGTCTTAGATAAGGATAGATAAGTCGGTAATATTAGCTAGCTGATGATATCATCTTACACTTAATCAAGGCCTTAACATTCGCTCTAAAGTTGGCGTAACATAACACACAAAAAATAACACTGGAAGAAAGCGCTTACGAATATAAAAGACGTATATATATATATTTTTTTACATGGAAATTAAAACGAATAAATGAATAAGTCACGTTTTGAGTAACTCACGCTGTTATTGACTCACCTCTTCCTCAAAATATATTAGACATATTTACCACAGTTACTGGAGAATAACACCTGCTCAAATATGCATCTCGTTGCATCCGTGTAAATCGGCCGTGGGATTCAAGATCGAGACAAAATTCGTAAGCAAAATGGCTCATTGTGTCGCATTCCTTTAAGTGTAATATACACGGCAACTTTCAGTGCAATTTCCGTGCAAACCATCATTTGCTTTGATTTCTCTGTGTCAAGTCCAAATAATGTCTTACAGAAATGGATCATCGTATAGCGCGGAATCACAGGTATACTTTGGCCCCACCCAAGAGAAATAAGCAAATTGAATAAAAAATAAATAAAAACTTGTGTTCTATATGAAGACCAGAGAAACATAAATCTCGCAATATAAACACGGGCTATTAAACCCCATAAATCAAGGGAATAGATAAGGAGAGAGAGAGAAATATTCAAGTGTGATATAGCGAATTTAAACATAGCCCAGATGAACGTACAAAAAAAGCCAAGTATGAATCTCGTAATTCACATGTGTGATGTAAACACGCCACGACCCGTAGATTCAACATTCAAACTCATTTAAGGATTTTTTTTTTTACACTAAATGTTGAACTTTACTCCCCTTACAGATGTAAAAGACATTGATAAAAATGTTTACGATACAGTCCTCTCCATTTTAGAACTTTATTTGTCGTCTCAAGTTGCGATGGAGCGGAGGTTTGTCTCCTGACCCTGTTTGTGCCAACAAAATATCGCATAAACTAATTATTCTCGCTTCAAATTATAAGATCATACACAAAAGAGCAAGATATGATAGTCATGGCGATGTGGATAATTGCCTCATTAACCAGAATGACTCACCCAGAATTAATTAAAGAGATTTGTAATTGCCAAATCACGAACCCCAGACTGTCCTCACTCTGAGTAAAAAAACAATTATGTAAAAGATTATTTTTCATTTCAGATCACCGGATTTTCTCTTGAAATAGAGGTGTACACCCTCTTATGTTATATGGCTTTGATTGAATCAACCCTTTCCTTAACCTTGGAGAAAAAATGGATGAAAATAAACAACTGGCAACAACAGCAACAACAACAGATAATAGCCAGGCCATCAATGGTGTTACACCAGAAGCTCCTCACACTCTCAGAATGTTTGTTTGTATGAGTGGCGAGAGGGGAGGAGCAAGGAGGGGAAAAGGTATTGAAGAAGGGGGTAGGGGCGTGCCAGGGTGCTAGGAAGGGGGTTGGGGCACGAGGGAATGCCAGGAAGGGCCACAGGGGCGACAGGGAAGGGAGGAAACCTAACACCATAATGGCAGAGCGGGACCCTGGCCACCTTAACACAACCCGGTGCATTATACGACCCCGAGGTAGGCCTTTATAGCCCCGAGTTGACAATGAGACGACCTCAGGATCCGCTTCCCATCTTAAGGACTCTGGGATTTTGCAGGATATCACTCTAAGAAAAGCTTAAGAGGGGTCTTGAGAATGGCGTGTCTGTTTATTCAATAGTATACACGCGATGATGTGTTTATGTGTGCAGACGGGAATGTGCACTATGCATTTCACTGTGTGTGGTATATGAGTGGGTGAGAGAGAGAGGAGAGGAAGGAGGAAGGGTGGGAGGGATGGAGGGAGGAAGGGTGGGAGTTGGGCAGGGAGAGGGAGGGAGGTAGGGAGAGTTAGAGGGAGAGGGAGGGAGGGAGAGAGGGATGGAGGGAGGAAGGGTGGGAGGGGGCAGGAGGGAGGGAGGGAGGGAGGGAGGGAGGGAGGGAAGGAGAGAGAGAGAGAGAGAGAGAGAGAGAGAGAGAGAGAGAGAGAGAGAGAGAGAGAGAAGAGAGAGAGAGAAGACAAAATACAGACAGACAGGCGGGCAGACAAAAAGACAGATAAACAGACAATCAGATGGACAGGCATACCAGACAGACAGATGCAAAGATAGAGAGACAGATAAAGAGACAGAGAGACAGAAAGACAGAGACATATATTAAAATAAAGAGAAAGAAAACAAAATAGCAAAAATAAAATTGGGAAAAAGTAAAAAAGGGACATTAAAAAAATAAATAAATAGATAAATAAACAGAAATGAAAATAACAGTAACTGTCACACGAAAACTAATAGCACATCCCTCCCCGCCATCAAGCATCGGATAACTGACACCGTGACATGAATCCCCGACGCTTCTCCCAACGAGCCAGAGAGAACAGCTCCGTAGCGACTCTTTCCACTTCGCTTTATACGACGATTCGGGTTTTTGGAACGGATATTTTTTTTAATTAATAGCCTCTGGTTGTGCTGGAAAT
>NC_051391.1:46047560-46055060 GCF_015228065.2 Penaeus monodon
TTCTTTATACCAGGTATTTATACTATTTTTTCAGCCTTATGCTTATTCATTTCTAATTTTATTCCCGCATCATCCTTTAACCTCCTCCCATCCCTCATTCTCCCCTCTTTGCTTTTCTTTCCAACTGGACCTCCTCCCCTCGCCTCCCCATCCTCTCTTTTCCCCTCTTTCCCCTCTTCCGCCCTCGCGTGTGGTGCCGCGTGTGGTGCCGCGTGCGGTCCAGGGCCCACTTAGCCGGCGGTACTTGGTGGTCACAGGCGTGAAACCCGAGCCCGGTGGCCCTGATCATGTTTCGTCTGTCGTATGCCGTATGCTGTATATCGACACTAAATTGCCTTGTTTAGTAATGGTGTGTGACTGTTTTATGTGTGCGTTTCCACCAAAATTAATGGTACGATTTTTTTTTTATATTCATGTTCGTGGTATGTGGCTGTTCAAAATACCTCTTACATCAAGAGTGGATTCTTAATCTCATAGTTAACTGGTTTATAATTATATTTATACTTTTATAATTGACTGATCTGCATTCATATTTTAGCAAATGTATTTGTTAACTTGTAAGGCGCTTCTTAGGATTTGCACCATTCTATTTAACTTTGTCTGTGTCCTTCACAAATTCAAATGTTGCGGCCTTGTCATCTCAGGTAATTTGCTACTTACTCTAAGATACTTAACGTTTCTTCATAAGTCACTTCACTCTGTAAGCTTATGCATTGTTTTTATTTATGTATTCATTATTCATTTGTTGTTTGTGATTCATTACTGTTAATTTTCTGATTAGACTGACAGATTTACATATTTTTTCTTTATTAAGAAATATGTTACAATGGAGTATTCTAAAGATGTTAAACACTACCTAAAGACATCAAAATGCCCCTAGGAATGGTTATTATTGCTAGAATGAAATTACGACTGATATTATACCGCATGTGAATGAAATTATTCAACCACGTATGTACTCTTAAGAATAGAAACAAAATCAGTAACAGTGATTCGTTAACGAACAAGAAACAAATAACATTCAACGATTAGCGAAATAACGATAACACCGACATTAGGAAATAACGATAACAACGATATTAGCGAAATAACGATAACACCGACATTAGGAAATAACGATAACAACGATATTAGCGAAATAACGATAAAAATGATACAGAGATAACATGCGATATAATGACAGCAATATGAAGACAGCAATTATCAATTTATCTTCCCGTAAAACAAGCATCGAGAGAAAGCTAATTCATATATACCATTTCTGTTCCTCGTCTTCATCGTTATCCATAACTTCACTGAGTACTATATACTCAATAACTATGATAAACATTCTATTTATAAATAACTGATACGACTATAGCCAAAGTTTAATATACGTTAATATGGTGATTAAATAGGTGAAACTGAGCGGCACCGCAAATAGAGATCTCACACACACACAACCTTGAAATGATCACGCCCTTACCTCCGTGGAAGATGACCCATTAAGTCACTTAAGGGTTCATCCAAAGTGTGCATTAGATTACGAGCTCAGGCGTTTATAGCCGCGTCCTGAGTGTTAATTAGATGGGATAGTGACTCACTAGGGGCCTCTGCGCTTCCATGGCCACAGCACGCCCGTGTTTTAGGGAAGGGCAGTGTTATTAGTCAAAACACATCGAAAATATGGTCAGATTTTGAAGGTTAAGCTGTATTTTGTGTCGTGTAATTTAGAGATTAACGATTATTAAGATGAAAGGAAGAAAAGAAAAAGCGGGAGAGTTTTATCTACAGTTTGGCAAAAATCCTCAGTGAATTTACGACACCGGGGCGGACAGGAGAAAGACCTTGCCTTGAATACCGCCGTGTGCATAAATGAAAATTTCTTCTGTTTCCGAGGGCGAGGTCAGGCTGGGTCAGACACCGCTTGCATTACCAATCACGTGTGACCCCTGCCAAGCGCCACATGGCCTTTTGGGGATGCAATCTGCGTGTCTCTTGCGCTGCCTTATTCGCGACGAGCCAGCAGGAGATACACTAAGAGGTCACCAATATCTCCCGCGAGGCCAAATAAGGTCGGCGTTATACAAACACCGTCATGGCGAAATATCTGACTTGTGACCTCGCAAAGGCAAGATCCCCGCCATGATAGCGAAGTACGTCACGTGAGCGAGGGCGAAGTAGAGGGAGGTGGTGCCGCGAAGTGACTTAAGATGATAAACCTGTTCCCCTCCTCCAGAAGGTCAGGCGAGATGACATGATAATATCCAGCACAGGAGGAAGGTTGGGGAGAGAGGGAGGGGGAGGGAGGGGACATACACCCACCGTGACCCTTTCATCACGCTCGCTCCTCGCTGACCCAAGGCGAGAGGTCACGGGACTCTGGATTGCATCGTTACCTCTATAGTGTAGATAGTTATGCATGTATGGATATGCACTCGTCCGCAGAATTCTGAAATGTTTAGACGCATATATGTAGGTACCCTTTCTTTCATTTTTCTCCCTTTCTCTATATCACACTCACGCATCTCTCTCTCTCTCTCTCTCTCTCTCTCTCTCTCTCTCTCTCCTCTCTCTCTCTCTCTCTCTCTCTCTCACACACACACACACACACACACACACACACCACACACACACACACACACACACACACACACACACACACACACACACACACACTAATGATACCATTATGTCGCGGATGGATGGTGACAAGAAAAAATATAACGAATGGTTAAAAAAATAACTTAAATAGTTTATATATATACATGTGTGTGTGTGTGTGCGTATGTATGTATATATATATATATAATATATATATATATATATATATATATATATATATAAATATATATACATATATATATATATATATATATATATATATATATATATATATATATATATATATATATATATACTTGCAAATAGGAGCTTGAAAATTATTTCATTTATCACAATTTTATAAGATCTCTGGTGTAATTTATTAAGATACGAATGTAATATTTGCTTCAAATAATGTGATATTTCCTGTAAATAATACTCTTGAGCGGTTCTAACACCTGAATATACGTACAACCACAATTTAGATGCGGTGAATCAACTACAAATATGAAAGTGGCGACTGAAGAACATTTAAAATCAACAAAAAAACGTTTGTCATAGAAATGTTTCTTAAGAATAGATAGAATTAAGAACATAAAGAATTATACAAAGATCCCCATGAAATAGTTCTTTGTACGGCTCATAAGGCTGTTCATCCGAGCTATTTTTAACAATGAAAGGAGACACTTATTCGCTATAAATCCATAAGATGGACAATAAACAGCAACATCATTTAATTGTTTACATTTCTAGCATTGTTATAGAAAATCCGTGTAACAATGAAAAGGATAATAAAATTACATAAAAACTCGAACAATGATAAACGCATTATTTGGGGACTTTGATGTTTTTCGACATAAGTCCAGCGATGAGGCCGTCTTGCACAGCTGGTGGCCAGATGGGTGAGTAGCGACCACCTGTCTGCAGAAGGTCTCGGCGAGGCTGGCACCCGATGTTCCCCAGCACGGAAGCCCGAAGCTGCAGGATCGAGAGGGCGGCTGTTTATTGGTGTTGGTCGCATTGCTTGTGTCTGTTGTCTCTTGTACTGCTGACGCGACCGCTGAGGCATTGTCTTGGCCACGGACCAAGGGCTTGATTTGTTTGTTATCTCGATCACCCATCTCTTCGAGGTCGAAAAGGGCGAGAACGAGGTATAAATCCACAATAATGGGAGGCGAAATCTGGTTGAACCTACGTGCTATAGGGTTAAGTACGGTGCATACGATGTGAAACATGCTAACTAGATGGCGTCTTCCCAACGGACTCTTTCCCACGAAACATAATATATCCAAAGCACCTACGCAAGCGTGCTTCTTGTACTTGGCACCTTAGGCGCTCTGCTCTCACCCTAGGACCCTTGCTCTCAGCCATCTGTCCCACCTCGACTTCAAAGCAGACCACGGTGCAAAAATCCCCGCGCTATGAAGCTTTCTACTTACTCGCAGACGAAGAAATATTAAAACTACTTGCGGACTGGCTGACAGAATTCCCACAGTGCCCCCCGTAAACACCAGTAACGTTGTCAACACCGCGCTCCCCGGGGAGGAGGGGAGGAAGCCAGACGGGTGGAATGGGCGGAGCTGGGAGGTCCCTTGGCACCCATACCCCGCCCTCGCATACCCTTACGGTGCCCATTATCTGTTGTAATATTCTCGTGAGAGGCTTGGTGGTGGGAACGAAATAAGGGAGGGTGAGGGGGTGTCGAGGGAAGCACAACGTAAGCGTCCATTCCTGTATTGGACACTCCATAAAAAGTACTCATTCTATCTCAGCCTGTTTGTATATAATGACTTTAACCCACCGCTTATGGATAATAGAAAGTCTTCAATATCTACCTCTTACCTCAGGTTCGCGACTTAGTAAACGAAGGTGGAAAGGTGGTAACCTCACAAGAACCTCGACTAAAACGGAGGCTTGAAATTAGGACTCGAGATGGTTGTTGTTGTTGTTGTTGTTGCTGTTGTTGTTGTTGTTTAGCTTCGAGGAGGATTCCCTCGTGCGCCATATAACACATTAACAACCTCTTAAACAACAAACTATCTCTTGGGCCTTCTACGTCCCCCCTTGAACCACCCCTCGATGCTGCTTCGACTAAAAACACGGCGCCGTTATAACCTCATTATCAGTCGGCGGGCTTGTAAATAAGGGCAGTAAATGCTTTCAAAAAGTACTTTATTCCAAGTCACGTACTTTTAACCCCATGACGGCGCACTTTAAAACACTCGCCAGATCACGTGAAAAGAGCTCGAAATGTGGGAGTTTCATCCCGTCCTAAGAGAAGGCTCTTATCTGCAAATCTGTTCTGGAGCTTCTAAAAAATGGCTTTCATTGGCCAATAAATGTGCTCGACTTCATAAAGAAACACCACCACAACAGAGAAGGGACAGAGAGAGAAAAAGAAGGGAGGAAGAGAGAGAGAGAGAGAGAGAGAGAGAGAGAGAGAGAGAGAGAAGGGGGTGTATATATATTTATATATATTATATATATATATATATATATATATATATATATATATATATATATATATATATATATATATATACATAGAGAGAGAGAGAGAGAGAGAGAGAGAAGGAAACACCTTCGGGCGAACTGATGATAAGAATAATTCCAACGAAAAGGAGGAAGGAGAGACGAAGAGCAAATCAAAGGCACAAAAAGATTTTTTAAAAACGAACAAAGCAAAGCGCTACAAAAGCGAAAGCGCATAGCGAAGATAGCGATCAAAAACATGCTTGGTTGGTGACTGCATAATTTATCAGCATCAACGGCATTTTATGGTAATACCTTCGGAGAATATGGCGTGCACTTTCCAGACAAAGAAGGGGAAGACGCCATAGCCACACCCGTCTCAAGCATTCTGAGACTTACGGTTTATGAAAAGAGTTGTTTTTTCTTGTTTTTTTTTTAAGAGATCTAACGTACACAAAATGGCGATTATGTTAAAGCGCCATAACAGGTACCTGAAGCGCGTGTAAGGTTAGCTTTACAGGTACTTTTTTCGCCACATTTGCCTTGGAACGCAGAATTTATGAAGAGAAGAGAGAGAGAAAGAGAGAGAGAGAGAGAGAGAGAGAGAGAGAGAGAGAGAGAGAGAGAGAGAGAGAGAGAGAGAGAGAGAGAGAGAAAGAGAAAGAGAAAGAGAAAGAGAAAGAGAGAGAAGAAGAAGAGGAAGAAAAGAAATAAAAGAAAAAGACAAACAGAAACATAACTAAAAACCCTAACACAGACACAAAGCAAGTGCTAAAACCACCAAACGATGACAAACCCTCGCGAAAAAAGTCATTAAACAGCATCGCCATTATCTCAGGGATTCGCGGACGGAGAGCCGGCAGCCGCTGTTACGCAAATGCCGCTCCCTCTGCCGCATAATGTACCGTAACGAGGGTTGTAAACAAAAGGCGTGTGCGGGGGTAACGAGCTTAGTGCGGGAGGTCTAGAGGGCTACGGGCGTAATGGCGAAGTAAAAGAAGGGAAAAAAAACGATCGATAAAACCCTAGTAGCAGCAGGTGGGACGTGTCTATCCGGCTGAAAAAAAGAGACGAGAGGGAGAAAAGAAGGAAGAAAGAGAGAGAAAAGATATAAAAAATAGGGAAAGAGAGCTATAAAAGTTCCCCCTGCCGATCGACATTACGACAGCCCGTTGCTAATCGCTTCTATACACCCGCGTGATCCCCGCACACCTTGCGCACCTGATGCTGACGTTAATGAAGTGATGAAAACCAACTTTCTCTCCGTCGGCGACTTCGCAGGTATCACTGGCGCTTCGGAGGATACCGGATGGCCTTCGTCATGGCTGCGAGAAGCTAATGAATGACTTTCGAAGGTCTGTTCTCTGTTAGACGTTTAGCGTTTGGAGCTTGCCTGATTGCTGTTTACTGTTGAGGCTTGGATTTGATCATTCATTTGGCTTCTTGTACTTGTGTGTGGTAAGCTTGAACTCCACTTTTGTTATGCTTAGCGTTATAATATGTGTTTGTGGGCGTGCACACACGCACGCACACGCACACGCACACGCACACGCACACGCACACGCACACGCACACACATACACACACACACACACACACACACACACACACACACCACACACACACACACACACACACACACGTCTCTCTCTCTCTCTCTCTCTCTCTCTCTCTCTCTCTCTATCTATATATATATATATATATATATATATATATATATATATATATATATATATATATATATAAATCCATGATGCAAACATAAATACATACATAAATCCTCAGCCACCAATACTTGAACAACATATCCGTATATTTACAATGCATTCTTTAATGTTCGTTCTCTGACTCCATTCCGCGAATCCCTGCCTTTTTGCTCACTATTTTTTCTCTCTCACTCTCAAACCCTTTTCCGAGCGCTGAGAAACGTCCTAGTGCTGTTAAGTGTGTTTACAGTAGACGCTGCCGTAACCCGAGGATGCGAGAGGGGGAGAGGGGGAGACAGAGGAGGAGGAGAGGGAGGAGGAGTAGAGGGGGAGAGAAGGAGAGGGGGAGAGAAAGGAGGAGGAGGAAAGGGAGAGGAGGAGAGGGGGAGACAGAGGAGGAGGAGAGGGGTGGAGAAGGAGAGGGGGAGAGAAAGGAGAGAAAGAGGTGGAGGAGTAGAGGGGAAGAGGAAAAGAAGAAGGGGAAGGGAGGTGGGAGAGGGCAAAAGGAGGAGAGGAGTGAAGGAAGGGAGAGAGAGGAGGAGGAAAAGGAAGGAGTATGGGAGGAGAGGAGGAAAGGGATGAGAGAGGAGGAAGAAAGGAAGGAAGAGCAGAGGAGGAAGAGGAGGAGAGGAGGGAGGGAGGTGGAAGAGGAGAAGAGGGGGAAAGGAGGAGAGGAGGGAAGGAAGGGAGAGAGGAAGAAGAAAGAGGGAGGTAAGAAAGAAAGGCAAAGGGAACGAGA
>NC_051391.1:46060060-46067560 GCF_015228065.2 Penaeus monodon
CTGAGACTGAGACTGAGACTGAGACTGAGACTGAGACTGAGACTGAGACTGAGACTGAGAGAGAGAGAGAGAGAGAGAGAGAGAGAGAGAGAGAGAGAGAGAGAGAATACGAGCGACAGAGAGGAACATCCAGTAGTGATAGAAAAATAGAGATGCAGAAGGATAGGGAGAACACAACTGTGAATTATGGGTAGAGACAAAAAGCTTGCTAATTGGTTAATGAGCAAGGAATGAATAATGACAAGGCTTTTTGCAAATCCTTCCCTTCTCCCATACCCCCTCCCCCCTACTCCCCGCGTGGCCTTTGCTGCATTAAAAACTTCTTTTGTCGTTTACTCTCGTTTTCTTCGACCTCTCTCACCAACTCTATATTTTTTTACTCCTATATCCTCCTTGATTCTATTTCTTTTTTTTTTCTTTTCTTCTTTTTTTGGTTTATTTTATGTACGTATCCCTCTCAGGAGCGGTAGCTGTGACATACATTTAATTTCTTATTCTGTATTAATTTCAATACTTTTTTTTTCGAAGTTATTTCGTGCTTTACGTCTTGTGATTTTAAATTTAGACATTTACGTTTCTGCCTACGTTTTCACCTATTGCGGAGGATAACATGAAAACTGCTCTTGCTTTGCCCAGTTTTGAAAAAAACCTTCACTCATCACCACATTCTTCGTTGCATCTTTATGCATGCATTACCATGCAAGCACCCCTCGAGCCGCGTCCCTGTGCTCACGCAAGCACAAAAACCCAAGACCAGGATCGTGCGAAGATTTCAGGGGATCATGTTCTATGTACTGATAAAAAAGAGATATAATAAAGAGTACCGTCCTTTATATTTAAATACTTGAGAAACATAATGGCTTCAGCATGAGTTTTTCTTAGCTGTGGTTCACATTAGTTTCGACTAAAATTTCGCTAAGCAGATTGGACGTTGCGCTGTATCTGTGCAATGAAGTATGCAGACATTACCATGATAATTGTTGTTTGTCATTTATGCTGAATATGCGCATATGACAAACAGCGTATAGCCAGATAAGAGTTAATTTGTTAAGGCTGTGCATTATGGTACAGAGCATGAAGCCATTTCTGGCGTTATTTTACGCATTATATTAAATTTCATCATGGAAATGTGTTACTTTAAGATCGTCAATTTGCAACACGACTACCACTATGAAATATAATTAAGATAGTCACCATATCTAGGAAGACTATAAAAAAAACTACCAGTCAGCTTGTGATAAACAGCATCCAGCAGACTGCAAACAAAACACACAACCTCAAACCTCAATACCTACTTCTATATAAGGGAATTAAAACACACACACCCCAAAAAAGCACGACTCTCTTTAATTTCCCAACCCAACCCCGCCTCCTGTTTGCCTTCCTTGAAAGACGGCGACAGCGAGACTCTCAGAGCAAGATAAACACAATGACACGCCCCAACGAAACACAGAGCTCACTCTGGCGATGCTCTCCAGACGCGGCCTCTTCCCGGAACGCTACAAGAGGAGGCCTTTTTCGCGTCACATCCGCTCGTCATTTTGTGTTTTGCATATCCGGTTGAGTACGATTGAAGGGGGTCTGGGCAGCGGTGAATTAACGAACGTAAATGTGGATAAAATGAATCAGAGATGTGTATATTAGAAGCGGTTAGGTAGTGTAGGTTGTGTTGATTTTATGCCATGGGAGATCTTTTAATTTTCTCTTCCTCTCTCTCGTCTCGTCTCTCATCTCTCTTCTCCTTGTCTCTCTCCTTCCTCTGCTCTCTCGCTCTCTTCTCTCTCGTCTCGTCTTCTCTCTCTTCGCTCTCTCTCCTCTCTTCTCACTCTCCTCACTCCACTCACTCCACTCACTCACTCACTCACACCACACCACACACCCACTCACACACACACACACACACACACACACACACACACACACACACGCACACCACACCACACACCCCACACACACTCACTCCATCTCACTCCTCTCATCTCATCTCCTCCTCAATCCTCTCTCTCTTCTCTCAATCTCTCTTTCTCTCTCATCGTCTCTACTCTCTTCAATATCTTACTCTCTTCTCTCTCTTCTCTCTCTCTCTCTCTCTCTCTCCTCTCTCTCTCTTTCTCTCTCTCTCATCTATCTACATCTATCTATCTTTTTTCTTAATCTCTTATCCCTCAATCTCTCTCTCTCCTCAATCTCTCTTCCTCATCTCCTCATCTTCTCTCCTCTATCTCTCATCTCTTCCCTCAATCTCTCTTCTCCTAATCTCTCTCTCTCTCCCTCAATCTCTCTCTCTCTCTCTCTCAATCCTCTCCCTCATCCTCCCCTCTCTTTTCCTCTCTCTTCTCTCTTCTCTCGTCTCTCTCCTCTCTCTCTCTCAATCTCTCTCTCTCTCGATCTACTCTTCTCTTGCTCACTATCTCTCTTCTTCCTTTCTCGTCGGTCTCGTCTTTATCTTCTCAATTTCTCTCTCTCTCCTCTCTCTCTCTCAATTTCGTCTCTCTCTTCTTCGATCTGCTCCTCCCTCATCTTCTCTCGTCTCGTCAATCTCTTTACTCATCTCTCCTAATCTTTCTCTCTCTCAATCGTCTCTACTATCTCTTTACTCATCTGATTCTCTCTCTCCTTCTCTCTCATTCTCTCCTCTCTATCTCTCCTCCTCTCTCTCTCCTCTCTCTTTCTCTCTCTCTCTCTCTTCAATTTCTCTCCTCTCAATCTCTCTCTCTCCATCTCTATCTCTCTCTCTCTCTCTCTCTCTCTCTCTCTCTCTCTCTCTCTCTCTGTTGCCACACACATACACTATATACTTTACATGGGCATTTGTGCCTCTTCCTCAGACCAGGTCGTGAAGGTTAACTGCTGGGTTCCGATAATTACCAACGATTAACTTATTATAGAAACTAATCTATATTCTTAGCCTTTTTCGACGGTGGAATATGGTAATTTTAGCCGATAGCTGTCATGTCAAGAGTCGATAGTGAGATGATGCGTCTAGTTTTGGGCAAGACATGCGTTTAGTTGTTGGGGGGTGCCGGTGATGATGGTCAGTGCTGGTGCTGAGTAATGGAGGTCCTGGTGTTTGTGGGTACCGGGAGGGGATGCGGACTGGTGGCAGATAGCTATGTGCTTAACGGGAAACGAGGATGGTTAGTAATCAAGGAAGTCTGTGGGGTTAACTTGCACTTGAATTTCGAATATGCTGTAGGTAGTCTATAAAGCTAACTTGTACGTTAAGGGGTCATAGGGAGTGAATTCGAATACACAGTTAAGTAATGCATATGTTAATATGTGGGTTGGAGAGGACAGAGTGTGAAATTGAGGTCATATTTTGTGATGACGATAAGTGGCTTGCATATTTTTGAGTTGGAAATATATGATCAGTACTTGTGCTGCGTGCTTAGAAGTGTAGTACTGGTGAAGGGTTATAAGTACTTATGTGACCGATATAAGTACTCGTGTGATATTAAGAAATTTATGATTAGTACTTATATGAGATATTAAGGCAGAGGTAAGTAGGGTCCGTAGCATAAAGGCCCGAAGTGTTTGCAAAGAGGACAAGCGTTCGGGACAACACAAGGTCATCATGAAGAGGGACATATTTGGCTGAAGAGGCTCTTCAAGTGCCGCCCGATCTGATGAATGGCCTATATATCTTGACGTAAAAGGAAAAAATGGCGCGTTAAAGGAGGATTTATCGACATTCTAGATGTTCGTCCCATGCACCGTTGCCTTCCGCGATCGCCCTTGCAAAGGAGACGAGATTCGGACGCGGCTCCGACGAAGGGGAACCTCGCGCCTCCGTATTGAAGGGGCGCGTACTTCACGGGGTGCAGGTGCCACGTCGTAAATATCTGGCCTCTCGTCTGGGCCGTGATTATGGGTTCTAATTTTGGTATCGTTGGCGCCAAGATAAATACTTTCTAACCGAATGAGACACGCCATTTATCACCCCCTCGAGGGCGCTCGGGCGTTGGGACAAAGGGCGGTCAGAGGAAGAACAAACGTACAAAAAAGCGAAAGGAAAAAAAAAAGAAAAAAAAAGAAGAAAAACAAAAATCTTCCGTCTTCTTCCTGTAAGATAACGACGCCGCAGAAAAAAATGACACCACGTGGAGCTGCCGATGGCTTCTCGATACCGTCCACCACCCCTTCGTCGGCGCCGCCCGGAGGGTTGTGAGTCAAGGTGTTAGTCACAGAGGAAGTCTATCTTTGGCTCAGGAGAACCCCACGATACTAAAAACCCATATCATTCCTCTCGTCCTGCACACGAAGGGCAATTATAACCTTATATCGACCGTTTAAAATCCCCCGGCCATAAAGGGACAGAAAGTGTCTAATTACGCCGCGGGTTTACGACTTTTTAATGTATAAAAACCGTGGCGGGAAGAAGGAATCAAGATGGTGGACCAAAGCGGCCATCGGCGGAGGGAGGTCTAGGCACTTATCTCGCTGACTCCCGCTGCTCTCACGCCCTTCCTCGACGGGGCGAAGGAGGGGCGTGGGTAGAGGGGGGAAGGGACGATGGGCAGTTCCCGGTGCCCAGGATCATCAGATAAGGGTAGGAATGGTGAAGGATGGCGCGGTTGATCTACATGGCATGGGTTTTAATGTTGTTGTTGCAGAGCGAGGTGGCGTAGGAGGACACATGATAGAAGTCGATATATGGGTGAGAGAAAGAGAGAGAGAGAGAGGAGAGTGAGAGAGGGGAGAGAGAGAGAGAGAGAAAGGAGAGTGAGAAGGCGAAGAGAGGAGAAGAAGAGAAGAGAGGAAGGAGAGAGAGAGAGAGGAGAGAGAGAGAGAGAGAGGAGAGAGAGAGAGAGAGAGAGAGAGATAGAGAAAAATTGAGAGAAAGAGAAGACGAACAAGAAACACGACTAAATATAATGGGAGCCGCAGTAAAGTGAGAGAGAGAAAAGTTAAACCAAGGGGGAGGAGCAAGGAGGGACGACTTAGGCTTCGGGGGCCCCGGAGGGGAGAGGGGCGAGCGGGAGAGGAGAGCGCAAGGGGGAGGGGGAGGGAGCAAGGAGGGGGAGGAAGGAGGGGGAGGGAGAAGGGAAGACAAGGTGGGGGGGGAGGAGGGGGAGGCAAGGTGGAGGGAGGGAGAAGGGAAGACAAGGTGGGGGGGGAGGGGGAAGGGAAGACGAAGGGGGGGGGTAGAGGGGGGTAGGGGGGGGGGGGGAGGGTGCAACCTGGGGGAGAGGTGGAGCCTTGGCAGCCCAACACGAGTAGTGGGGGGAAACAAGCGGGATTAGCCGAGAGCGAAGACAGGGGCGGCATAAAACACATGTCGGCGAATCATGTCGATGCGCAATATTTCATGGCAGGTACCGACTTTTATATGAGAAGGGTCGGGGCAATTGGACTTTTGTCGGCGGAATTAATTGTTATGATTTGCATGTTGAGTTCGCGGGGTCATGGTCTTTTTTCTCTTTTTTTTCTTAACGGTTCGTTTAGGGCAGAATCGGTGTTCATAATTCTTTCGGTGATTAGATGCAAGTGACACTCAAAATCGGCTTTAGAGAGCTTCATTATCGAGCTCATTCTGTTCATCTAAGCTCAGTAAACACATTCAAGCAACGTTTTCCTTTCATTATCCCACGCTGGAGAGAGAATGGCTATGGGATATCCTCTCTGTCCCGCGAGCACCACCTGCCTCGCCCCCACCTCCGCTCCCCACCCTGCCCCCTCCTCCACCCCCCACCCCGCCCCCTCCTCCACCCCACCCCGCCCCCTCCTCCACCCAGTCCTCCTACACTCCTTCCCTCTCTCTCTTTTCATTGCCTCTGCTTTCACGATTCCTCTCTCCCTCCTTTACTAATCCTATCCCGTCCCCCTGTTGTTGTTGTTGTTGTTGTTGTTGTTGTTGTTTTTGTTGTTGTTGTTGTTGTTCTTCTTCTTCTTCTTCTTCTTCTTCTTCTTCTTCTTCTTCTTCTTCTTCTTCTTCTTCTTCTTCTTCTTCTTCTTGCTTCCTCCTCCTCCTCCCCCTCCTCCTCCTCTCCCTCCTCCTCCTCCCCCTCCTCCTCCTTTTCCTCCTCATCCTTTTCCTCCTCTTCTTCCTTCTCCTCCTTCTCCTTCATCTCCTCCTGAGACACATATACGAAATTACATACACGGAAATACATACGCAGACACATACACGAAAATACATACGCAGACACATACACGAAAATACATACGCAGACACATCACGAAAATACATACGCAGACACATCACGAAAATCTAGCAGACACTACACGAAAATACATACGCAGACACATACATGAAAATACATACTCAGACATTACACGAAAATACATACGCAGACACATACACGAAAATACCATACCAGACACATACACGTAAATACATACGCGACACATACACGAAAATACTACGCAGACACATCACGACAAATACATACGCCAGACACATACACGAAAAATACATACGCAGACACATACACGAAATACATCGCAGACACATACACGAAAATACATACGCAAACACATACCAAATATATACGCAGAACATACACAGAAAATATACCAGACACATACAACGAAATACATACACAGAAAACATACCGAAAACATACGCAGCCATACAGAAAATACATACGCAGACACATACACGAAAATACATACACAGACACATACACGAAAATACTACGCAGACGCATACACGAAAATACTACACAGCACATCACGAAAATACCATACGCGAGACACATTACACGAAAATACATACGCAGACACATACACGAAAATACATACACAGACACATCCACGAAAATACAATACGCATACACATACACGAGAATACATCGCAGACACATACACGAAAATACATACACAGCACAATACACGAAAATACATGACGCAGACCATCACGAAAATACATACAACAGACCATACACGAAATACATTACGCAGACACATACACGAAAATACATACACACACACATACACGAAAATACATACGCAGACACATACACGAGAATACATACGCAGACATATACACGAAAATACATACTCAGACACATACACGAAAATACTACGCAGACACAATACACGAAAATACATACACAGACACATACACGAAAATACATACGCAGACTCATACACGAAAATACATACACAGTACACCCCCGGAATACTGCAAAATAAACCTTTGGACAGCCGATGGGCGCGTGCACAGAGGCGAGGCGAAACGAGGGGCGTGCGAGAGGCAGAACAGCCCACGCAGAGCCCGGGATGATGGCTTCCCCAGGGACGCCCATGCACACGCCCGCAGACCTGTCCCTGCGAACGCCCACGCCGGTTCCGAGTGATCGACCACCGTGGGGCTTTGTGATGGATTTTTATTTCGTGTTGATTTTCAGGTTGATTCGAGGAGAGGGAGAGGGAGAGGGAGAGGGAGGAGGGAGGAGGGAGGAGGTCGAGGGAGAGGGAGGATGGAGAGGGAGAGTGGAGAGGGAGAGGGGAGGAGGGAGGAGGGAGAGGGAGAGGGAGGAGGGGGAGGGGAGGGAG
>NC_051391.1:46072560-46075060 GCF_015228065.2 Penaeus monodon
ACCTATGGCCAGTATCTTGAACTTGTAAACACCGCATTATAATTAGTTTAGACAGTTTACTCCCGCCCTACTTCCAACGCAACCACATAACTGCATCTACATATGTCTCACACCCACGTTCAAATTGAACCTCCTTGAGTCACCTCACGCTGCAGATTTCTAAACACAGAGAATGAATTTATAAACGTAGAGAATGACATAGAGGGCCCCGGCAAGCGTACTGTAAACTGTCCTTGAAACCATCACTCCGCCGCTCTGGGTCCGTCTTTGATGGCACCGCCGAAGACAGGGCGCGGGGCGAACCTTTCTCGTGTTTTCTTTATCTGATGCTGCGCCCAGACAGAAACGTCCTCGAGAGACTCAAAGACAATGCTAATATCTAATTTATCTGCCATTAAGAAGAGCCTGATCACCTCCATGATGCTTGTTTTCTGGTCCTTGTAATCTAGGAGGTGTGCGAGATTCGTACAAGAAGTTAACATTGCTCAGCCGGTGGACGCCGCGTATCTCTCGTAATGGACAAGTTCCCTCCGTTTTTTGTCGCTGGTAAAGCTAGACATTCTCCGCCTACGCTCCTCTCTTTCTCTCTTTCTCCTCCTCCTGTTCCTCCTCGTCTCCTTCCTCTTCCTCTTCCTCCTCCTTCTCCTTCTCCTTCTCCTCCTCCTCCTCCTTCTCCTCTCTCCTCTCTCCTCCTCCTCTCCTCCTTCTCCTCCTTCCTCCTCTCTCTCCTCCTCCTCCTCCTCTCTCTCCTCCTCCTCCTCCTCTCTCTTCCTCCTCCTCGCTCTCTCTCTTCCTCGTCTCTCCTCCCCGCTCCTTGCTCCTCGCTTGTCTGCCTGCTTGCCTGCTGCCTGCCTGTCTGTCTGTCTGTCTGTCTGTCTGTCTGTCTGCCTGCCTGCCTGCCTGCCTGCCTGCCTGCCTGTCTGTCTGTCTGTCTGTCTGTCTGTCTGCCTGCCTGCCTGCCTGCCTGCCTGCCTGCCTGCCTGCCTGCCTGCCTGCCTGTCTGCCTGCCTGCCTGCTTGTCTGCCTGTCTGTCTGTCTGTCTGTATACCTGTTTGCCTGCCTGTCTATCTACCTATTTATCTATTTTTCCCTCCCCTTCTCAATCTCCTCCAAATTGAAATTCACCTATTCATATTTCTCAAAAAAGATCAAACGAAATGAAAGCTAGAAACGAATGTCTCCGCCACCATTCAGGGCAAGTGGTTTGTCTCCCATAAGCTTTTAATTCTCCTTCACTTAAGGGGAGATTAAAGTTTGTTGACACTGAGGCGGCATATGAGCCCGAGTTTCGAAAGCATGTAGTATTTCTCTTTTTTGTGTGCGTGTGTGTTTTTTGTTTTCTTTTGTTTGTTTTTTTAGATATGAGACGCGCGCGCGCACACACACATACACATACACACACACACACACACACACACACACACACACACACATGAAAGGAGAGAGAGAGAGAGAAAGAGAGAGAGAGAGAAAGAAGAGAGAGAGAGAGAGAGAGAGAGAGAGAGAGAGAGAGAGAGAGAGAGAGAGAGAGAGAGAGAGAGAGAGAGAGAGAGAGAGAGAGAGAGAAGAGAGAAGAGAAAGAGGGGGGGAGGACAAGAAGAAGGAATGTCTTAGATTCTCTATACATATGCTTATATAATTCTCCTTGCGCGTAGAGTACTCGTTCTGCGTCACGCCCACAAACCACAAACACATGAAAATTAATACGAAAGATTTAACAAAATTCAGAAATGCAGCAGCACTTCCTTACACGAAAAGTTCATCGTACAGGAGGACCTTCCCTAAAGCCCCCAAGAGAGCCAGACGACAGACAGACATTCCTGCATGTCTTCTTACATAGAACGGAGACCTTCCAGCACCGCCCGCCCGAGTGCTGGCTCCTCTCCCGCCAGGGATGTTAATACGGCACACCAGTTGGTCCCCTCGCGATGTTTATCAACGGCTATGATGGGTGGATTCAAGAGCAAAGAAATCGGAGTCGATAATACCTAGAAGGAACAAACAGGTAAAGGTGTGTGTGTGTGTTTATATATATATATATATATATATATATATATATATATATATATATATATATATACATATATATATATACAAATATGTGTGTGTGTGTGTGTGTGTGTGTGTGTGTGTGTGTGTGTGTGTGTGTGTGTGTGTGTGTGTGTGTTTGTGTGTGTGTGTTTATATACACACACACATATATATAGATAGATAAATAGATAGATAGATAAATAGATAAATTATTTGTTACAGAGAATGTATTCTTTCCTCGATAATGGCTTCCTGACGTCTGGCAATTTAAGTTGTAAGATTATAATTGCAAGAGGATTACCACAAGCAGATATGATAATAATCTGCAGAAACTGAAGGGAGACGAACCGCAGCTAAAGTTTAATGGTAAACACATTCATTATCATTCCTGGCAAGGGCAACAATTTCACAGCAGGACATTATAATAATTGTTATTTATGTCTGCCAAGAGATAAAATTTCAAATTGAT
>NC_051391.1:46090060-46092560 GCF_015228065.2 Penaeus monodon
TTCGGATAAGCACTTCCACATTCTAGTTTATGTTTGTTTGTATGACTGTTGCGTGTCTATAAGTCTGAATGCGTATGTGTATGTGTGTAAATGTGTGTGTGTGTGTGTGTGTGTGTGTGTGTGTGTGTGTGTGTGTGTGTGTGTGTGTGTGTGTGTGTGTGTGTGTGTGTTTGCGTGTGCGTGTGCGTGTGCGTGTGTTTAAGTAATACTCATTATCGAGTTTCTTCGTATATATACAGATGAAAAAAATGGCAAAGGAAAAGCCATACACAGACCTATCTGCTCAGACGTTCTTAGGCCTAACAGTGACGCGAAGGCACGGTGAGAGAAAGATAAAACGGGGAACCTCAGGTACAGTTCCCAGGTAGTAGACTTGTTGAACTATCCTGGACTATCTGCAAGGACGTCCCCGGCCCCATCGGTGACCGCCGCACGACCGTCACTTGTTTGTTTTGGACTTCCAGTAAGGCGGTTGGTCCCCACGACTTACAGGATTTAACTCTCGCCGTCGTCAAAGAATGTTATCTTTTCACCTGACATTTAGCCTCCTTTCCCCTCACATGGTTGCTTGTCCAGGCCGATAAGAGCTCACCTGAGAATTAGTCCGAGTCACCATTTCGTATGAATTTGGCTTTTAAAGGAAAATATGTGATAGAGACATGGCAAATGGCAGCATTCGGATAGTCGAGGTATGTCACTGTTCAACTTTATCTGTGTTTGTTAGCGTTAACAGGAGTATTTTTTATGACGGATAATATACATGTCTGGGGTTGAGCACACTAAAGATATGTTTAATTCTATCCAACTTTTAAAAAAATAAATTTCCCAATATTTCATCCTGATCCTATAATTTCTCAATATAAATTCTATATACACAGAAATATAAGACTCCTCTTGTCGACAGATTCCTTAAAGCTGCATTGCGCCTTTAATTTCCCAGAACATATTCAGAACTGTGCACCTAATCCATTGGTAAGCATGCCCCTAATCACAGACTCAGCCTCCGATAATCAGCTTAGCGTGCGTGTCCATGTATCCACATAAATACCCTGACGAAATATTCCTCCGTGTCAAGCATACAGTCGGCCAGGTGGATCATGTGACTAACCCGCGTGCCGTGAGGTGTGTCCGTTATTTCAGGGCAGGAGGTTTCGCCACCGCAGTCGCATGTGTGGACACGGCCGAGGTGTCAAGCTGGACAACGCAGGCGGCGCGCTGTCGAGCTGAGTACAATCTGCTCATCAGCGACCGCCCACCACATCCCCCCTACGTCTACCCACTCCTACTCCCTAAGGCCTGCCCTCCCTTTCCCTCCCTTTCCTTTCCCCTCCTACTCTCTTCGACTCTTCCTCCTTAAGCCCCTCCCTTCCCCCTCTATTTCCCTCCCTCCTACGCCCCCGCCTTCCCCCCCCCATCCTTCTCTCTCTCTCCACTCTCTCCGAGTCTCCCCTTCCTACGTTTCTCCCTTCCCTTCCCCTTCCTTCACCTTGCCCCCCCCGCATTTCCCTTTCTCTTCCCTTCCTAGACCTCCTTTATTTTCCTACTACCCTTCATCTTCCTTCCTTCCTTCCTTCCTTCCATCCTTTCGTTCCTCCCTCTCTCTCTCTCTTCTTTCCTCTCCCTCTCTCCATTTCTTCCTCCCTCCTTTCCTCTCCCTTTCCCTCCCTCCTTTCCTCTCCCTTTCCCTCCCTCCCTCCCTCCCTCCCTTCCTTTCTTCATCCCTCCCTCCCCTCCCCTCCTTTCTCCCTCCCTCCCTTTCTCCATCCCTCCCCTCCCCTCCCCTCCCTCCTCTCCCTCTCCCTACCCCCTTCCCCCGTGTGCCACAAACACATATTTCTTTTCCTCGCGCATTGTCTTCCATTATTCTCCACCGGCTTTTTTCTCTCTCTCCATTAACCCTCACGTCCGTGTCTTGTCCCATTATCGTACGTTTTCCTCCCACTTCTCCGTTTGTCGCTTCTCGCCCTATTACTATCCTTGTCTCTCGCTTCACACTATCCTCGCCTCTCGCTTCACCACTATCCTCGCCTCTCGCTTCACTACTATCCTCACTCTTCGCCTCACTAGTATACTCGCTCCTGGACTCACTACTACCCTCGCCTCTTGCTTCATCAACATCCTCGCCCTCGCTTCATCACTTATAATTCACCTCACCATGACATTCGTCTCTCGTTTTATCATATCATCGTCTCTCGCTTCATCAACACCCTCGCTTCTTAGCACTATCCTCCCTCCTCGTTTCACCACAATCCACGCCTCTCGCTTCACCACTATCTTTCCTACTCGCCTCACCGCTATCCTCACTCTTCGTTTCACCACAATCTACGCTTCTCGCTTCACCATTGTCTTTCCTACTGGCCTCACCGCTATCCTCACTTCTCTTTGCACCACAATCCTCGCCTCTCGAACCCACGCCTAATCCTAACTCCCTAATCACGATGGGTTGTCCGGCTCACTTAGCCCTTATCTCACCCACGAATCCGTCTGCCGACAAGCATCA
>NC_051391.1:46097560-46105060 GCF_015228065.2 Penaeus monodon
TCTGTAGCTCTGATAGGTTTTAATATCTGTTCAGGAAGGTACAAGCACCTCATCACCTCACACTTTTGTTCCTCGACCATCCGTGCGCACAACACGTAAGCACTTAAGTCGGAAGTATTGTTTTCTTGTCTTTTTTTTTCTTCTCGCCTGATATTTCTAAAAACTTAATTATTCAGATTAAATCAGCAGCATGTACCCAACGAGAAGACACCTTTATCGGCATAAGTACAAAAAAAAGAGTTAACAGAACGTGACGTGAACCTTTCTGTTTTGACATTTTATTATTGTTAAGTTTCGTTTTGTTGATTTTTATTTCGTTAGCATCTATTTACCAACCCCTACTCTAAAAAAAATAAAAGCAGCTGTAATAAACCTGAATTTATATTTAAAAAATTCTAATTTCGATATTGTTAGTGCTAAAGAAAAAAAAAAACGTGGGAAAAAACACGACATCAGCATGCAACTTGCAGCACCCAGGGATCCCTCATTCGCCGCCGCCTCCTAAATTCCTCCGGGCGCAGCAAGATAGCGTCGAAACCCAGCCTCGGAAAACGGGATCCCGCCAGCCTGACGCGTAACAACAACAGACGCAGCAACAAAGGGCTCGAAGCTTTATGTGATTCTAATAGTCTTCGGAGGCTGAAGAAAACACGGGGATCGAGAGACACCGTTGATGTCCGGTATGATAACACGGCCTCTCGAAAGATCCTTTGGCCCCGCACCCGCTCCGAGACACAAGATTTTTTTTTTTTTTTTTTTTACCGAGGTCTTATTTATCTGACAGATCAATAGAGTTTTATATAAAAACCGACGCCTTAGATTGCGTTAGATGAGGGTTTTTTTTACGAAACGATCGATTATTTTTTCGCTAACATTAGCAGTTGGTGATTAATGGCATACCAACGTAGCTATTTCACTATTTACAAACATCATATGCTAAATTTTCTTTACTTTTATGCCTAAATATTATTGATGTCCTTAATCTTCCTTGGAGTGTTATCACTTTGTCTCGCCAATTTGCTTTCATATTACAGATTGCATTCCGAGGTATTATTTCACATCTGCAAAAGGCTTTGTGCCAGCGCTCTCTGCATGGCAAGCGTGCATACGAGATGGTAATGGAGTTTTCGCATGTCCACCACGTTTCGCCCGATGCGAATTTCGCGGGTCTCTTCCAAGACGGTGTAGCATTAATGTCTCTTCCATAAATTGAGGTGTCAGGAAGATCCACTCTCCCTGAAATAATCCAAGTTTGACATGTACGCAGGACCCTCTGCGTGTCAGGGGAGATAAGCACGTGGCGTGGATGTTATAACTGGGGGGAGGGAATAGCATACAGTGATACGATTTCAGATTTTCATATGATCGAAATTCAATAAAATGTTTAAGCAGCCATTTGTCATTTTATCAACCCTTTTGTCAATGACTGTTTACAGAGCATGCAATATTGACGAGTTTTCTTTTTTTTTCTTCTTTTTTTTAGGTTTACAAAACATATAACAAAATGCATAATGGAATAAAGTAATTTCATAACGTCACAGATACAGTATTAATATAATCGTCACTATCATCAACACCATCACTTTTACTATCCGCACTTTTATCATCAATATTACAGCTTTCCATTATTCCTAATATTTCTTTTTTCTACACATACGTAATCTCCCTTGCTTCCCTTGCCATCTTCATTAATTCATCTCCCTTTTTGTATATTTCTTCTTCCTTCGTAAACGCAATCTCCCTTTTTCGTAATTTCCCTTCCTTCGCAACTTCCCATTCTTCATAAACGTATTTTTTTTTATTCGTAATGTCCCTTCCTTCGTAGTTTCTAAAACCTTCGTGATCTTCGTAGATCTTCCTTCGTGATCTCCCTTCCTTCGTGATGTCCCTTCCTTCGTGATGTCCCTTCCTTCGTGATCTCCCTTCCTTCGTGATCTCCCTTCCTTGCTTCCTTCACCCCGTTGCCGATTTCTTGGCGTCGTAAACCCTGTGGCCAAACAACGACAACGCCCTCTAGATTTCCTGTGGCGATAACACGTGCAAATACGAACTTCCTGAACACTGGTTAATTGATGATATTGGAATTTCTCGCGATTTTGCGGTCGGTTTCGTTTAGTTGTTTTCTTGTTATTTTATTTTCTCTATGTCTTCGTCTCTGTCTCCGTCTCCGTCTCCGTCTCCGTCTCCGTCTCCGTCTCCGTCTCCGTCTCCGTCTCCGTCTCCGTCTCCGTCTCCGTCTCCGTCTCCGTCTCCGTCTCCGTCTCTGTCTCTGTCTCTGTCTCTCTCTCTCTTGGAGGGATTTAATAGATTGTCTTCGCTTACTAGATACATCGAAATTATTTTTCTTTTTTACTTTTTCTAATACAAAAAAAAAAATACATTTCTTCGGTCAACAACTATGACCAAAAAGTTGCGGTAAAGGATTACTATTTATGTGTAAATATAAATGTGTATAAATATTTATGTGTATATATATGTGTATATATTCTCCCTCGTATTTCAACAAGGGAGACTTAACAACACCGCAAAATTATTTCCAAAATATCAAAAATGATTTCCAAAATACCCAACCCTGGAACTCGCGACGGTGACGTATGCGAGCCAAGCTAAGCCAAGACGCAAAACCTAAGTTGGGCATACTTATCCCCTGCCCCTCTCGTCCCTACCCGTCCCCTTACCCCTTCCCCCAACGCCCGTATGGCAAATTGTCGAAGTCTTGGCATAGCAGTGACATCGCTGCGTGACATCTCTCCGACTTGAGGAGACGACAGGGCATCGAGGGGGTATGTCCAGAGATGCCCCTGGGAAGTCTCTCTAACTAGGGCAGGGAGATCCCTGGTATGTGGCGGAATGCTGACTCCCCTGAGGGACGGAAAACAGGAGGCGCCATTCACTCGGAGGGGGGGGGGGGGGGAGGGGGGGGCTATGGTGTCACGCTATTCGACGCACTTTTAAGGGGAGGTCGGTGAAAGGGGGGGAGGGAGACCAGAGAGGAAGGGGAGGAGTGTGTGCTCTGCTGTCAGCCTGTAAAGGGGTTACTTGTGTAACGCTGATGGAACTTGCATATTCATCACCGTAAATTATAATCAATGGTTTTTGTTATTATTATCATCATTATAACAATAATGATAATTGGTAGTAGCCGTAGGATTATAATTATTATTATTATTATTATTATTATTATTATTATTATTATTATTATCAATACCATCATGATTGTCAATATTATTCTAGTTGTTACCGTTGTTGTTTTTGTTGTTGTAGTTTTTAATACCATTACCAGTATTATTATTAATGATAAGAAAAATCATACTTTTTCTTTATACTTAGGGCAACGATAGAGAAAAAAATACCTTCTCCTCATACATATCATTATTCCATCATCACCATCATCATCACATCATCATCATCACATCATCATCATCACATCTTCATGAACACTATTACCGTCATCGCCATTATCATCACATCATCATCACATCATCATCACTATCGTCATCATCATCATCATCATCATCATCATCATTACTATCAGCATCATCACCATCATCACCAACATAATCATCACCATCTCTTCATTCGCCCTAAAAATAAAAATAAAAAAATAAGTAAATAAATAAATAAACTTGAAAGAAAATATAATTCCCTCGACATGCAATTGCAGAATCCGTTGAAAGAACAACAGCAGACCCTAATAAGATGAGACGCGCCAACGCTCGTGCCTACTTTTGGAATAACATAAGATGATAAACTTCTAATGTATGCGAGTAAAAAAGTGTGTGTGGGGGGGGGAAGGGGGGGAGGGGAGGGAAAAACACGCACAAATGAGGTATTTTCCACGACATCTACTTTAATCGTAACTCACACTTGCTGTCAATTATTCCCAAATGCAGGATATATATAACCCTAATCTTCCCTTATGAAAATTAGACTTTACAAACGCCGGGACGAGATAATCGTGTGGAAAATCGCCTTGACGTGAGCGCCGGCAGCATCTCATGGGATCTGCTTCATCTCCTTCAAGGCGAGTCATCCGGCATCCTGTCCCGCGAGTCACGTGTGGGAAGCGGGGGGAACAAAGGACGCAAATGAGACACACGCACACGCACGCATGCACGCACGCACGCACGCACGCACGCACGCACACACACACAACACACACACACACACACACACACACACACACACACATACATACACACACACACACACGCACGCACGCACGCACGCACGCACACACACACACACACACACAAACAAGATATCATCAGATATTAAAGATACAAGAAAAATGATATTAATAAAGTAAAAATAATAATCAGAATTAGATGATATGATAACAACACCAAACAACTCGACAACAAACACATAAAAACAACAACTACAAAACAAACCGACCTTATTTACCCTTATTTACCCTCACCGGAAGATTTTTTTTTTTCTTAAATGAAGTTCAAAAACCTTCCTGCCTACATCTAGCCGGCCACGTACGCAACCAACGTCTCAAGAGAGCTAAAGTGTCTGGAAATGTAAGAATATGCAAATGATCTGCTTTCTTAACGAGGCTGTGGGTTCTTATCCGTCCCTTGTTAAGCCTGTGGTCATTGTCGGGGGTGGGGGGGGGGGTCTTAAAACTCGTTTGGACTCGTATAAAATTGCCTTTTTCAACGCGATCCATATCCCCCCCTTCCTAAAAATAACAATGATAATAATAATAAATAATAATAATAATAAAAATAAATGCTTAATTACGTTGCTTGAATTTTCATTAACTTATCAAATTAGGGAAGACTTTTTGTTTGTCAAATCTTTAAATATATATAACATATATTCTTTTTTTTTTTAATTGTCGGTGTTTGTGTCAAAAGTATATGGAAATTGTATTATGCAATGCTTTCATACTAAAATAGCAAAAATATCCTATATCTGCGTATATATGAATATATTGTAGATGCATGTCTATAATATGTATGTACATACCTTTGCATGTATGCATGTTTGTATGATATATGGATGGATGGATGGATGGATGGATGGATGGATAGATGGATGGATGGATGGTGATGGGATGGATGGATGGATGGATGATGGATGGATGGATGGATGGATGGATGGATGGATGGATGGATGGTGGATGGATGGATGGATGGATGGATGGATGGATGGATGGATGGATGGATGGATGGATGGGGTGGATGGATGGATGGATGGATGGATGGATGGATGGATGGATGAATGGATGGATGGATGGATGGATGTGATGGATGAGGATTGTATGATTGATGATAAAGATGATATGTTTGTATGTAGGCACGCATGTACAGTATATATGTATGCATATACGACTGTATATATACATGTATGTACACATACGTATGCGCATCGTTACAGATCCAGTGCATAAAAAAGTGTTTCCATTCACCCTAGACAAAGCTCCATCAAAAGCAACATTGTTACCGTCGTGGCAAAGGGGCGCTTGTCCTTAATCTTGATATATGTTACGAATGAGGAGAAGTGTGGCTGCCTCTCCCCCTCCCTTCCTCTCCCCCACGTCCTTCCCTTCTTCTTCTCCTATTTCCCCTCCATCTCATTCTCCTCCTATTCCTTCTTCTTCTTTTCTTCTTCTTCTTCTTCTTCTTCTTCTTTTCTTCTTCTTCTCTTCCTTCTCCTCCTCCTCCTCCTCCTCCTCCTCCCCTCCTCCCATCTCCTTCTTCCTTTCCCCCAGACCCTCCCATCTCTCCTTCTCCCCCTCTCTTTCTCTCCCCCACACCGTCCCCCCCCCTCTCTCTCTCTAATTCTCCCCTTTCCCCTCCCTCTCCTCCTCCCCCTTCCCCCTCTTTCTAATTCCTCCCTTTCCTCTCCCTCTCCTCCTCCCCTCCCCTTCCCTCTCCTCCTCCCTCCCTCCCTCCCTCCCTGTAACGTGAATGCGCACCCGCCAATTAATATTTCGTCGCGGTGTGGGGCCCTGCTTAGCTGTGGCACCATTTTTGTAGCATGGAAGGTATAGGCTTTGTGCGGGCGCTGTGGTACTGCCCTCCTCCCGCTGTAGACTTCCACTGACACGCTCCTTGTGTGACTAATGAAAAATGTCGGGGTTTGTGATTCCTACCAGCCGAGGCCTTTTGCACGGCCAGTTTCTCTTATTCGTTCACTTTCTCTCTCGATCCCTCTTTTTTTCTCTCGCTCTCTCTTAATCTTTCATTCTCATTCTCATTCTCATTCTCATTCTCTCTCTCTCTTCTCTCTCTCTCTCTCTCTCTCTCTCTCTCTCTCTCTCTCTCTCTCTCTCTCTCTCTCTCTCTCTCTCTCTCTCTCTCTCCTCTCTCTCTCTCCTCCCCCTCCCCCTCCCCCTCCCTCTACCTCCACCGCTAAAAAAATAATAATTCACAGAATCCAAAATACCAAATTCCTCATTTCGTTACGAGATAACTATTTAAAAATTCAAAGACTAATCTATTCACGGCCACCCAAAGGCCATCCTAACACAGAGCCATTATCCATTGCAAACAGACACCATTTATACACGCAATCCTTGACCAAAGACGACGGCCGTGTGTGGTTCATACAATGCAAAGTCAGTAGCAGCTGTAACGTTGTTTTGGTTTCGTGATACGATCTCCATTATTCTCAGATGGAGCAAAATCATTTTGTGTGTGGCTCTGTATCTAGCAAGTATTGGCACCGCCTTTTCTATTATTATCATTGTTATGGTTTTGGTAACGATGATGATGATGGTGGTGGTGATGATAATGATGATAATGATTATTAGTATTACTAATATCAATATCATTATCGTCACTATCATCATAATTATCAATATTACTAGTATCAATATCATTATAATCATCTTTATTATTATTATCATTATTATTATTATCATTATTATTATTATCATTATTATTATATCATTATTATTATCATTATTATTATTATTATTATCATTATTATTATTATCATTATCATTATTGTTACAATTATCATTATTGTTATTATTATCATTCTATTTCTCTGCTAATATTATCCACGACTCTTGCAATCCCACCTGCTTTGCATCAAGCGCATGGACAAGGCTCCTGCATCCAATCATATTATAACTGTGAAGTTCATTGAAGCAAACTTAGCACGCCCCTTCTCTCTCTCTCTCTCTCTCTCTCTCTCTCTCTCTCTCTCTCTCTCTCTCTCTCTCTCTCTCTCTCTCTCTCTCTCTCTCTCTCTCTCTCTCTCTCTCTCTCTCTTCATTGAAGCGTACTCTTCCTCCCTTTCCTCGTTTCCTTTCTATTCATTCTTTCCCTTTTCCTTTATCCATCTCCTCGCACTCTTTCCCCATCTATTTATCTCCTTCTCTTTCCCCTTACTCTCATCCCTTCAATTTACTCCTCCTCCTTTGACTATCTATTCACCTCTTCGCTTTTCCTCTCCCCAGTTTCCCCCTCCATTCACCCTCTCTCCCTCTAACCCCTCCATCACCCTCTCCCTCCAACCCCTCTATCTAACCCTCCC
>NC_051391.1:46110060-46117560 GCF_015228065.2 Penaeus monodon
TATATATATATATATATCCATATATACTGTATGTTTTTCATCCTTATCTTTAGTCGCGAAGGGAAAGGTTGCAACAATTTTTGTGACCATGCGAGTTAGAGAGAGCAAGGAAGAGGGAGAGGGAGAGGGAGAGGGAGAGGGAGAGGGAGAGGGAAAGGGAGAGGGAAAGACAGAGGGAGAGAGAGGGAGACAGGAGAGAAGTTGATATGTATACATACTTGTGTACATGTATGCGTTTGTCTCTTATGCGTGTGCATGTGCATCCCTACAACTTTCAGCATATACACCTAAATCACCCCCCACTGCGTATTGCGTACATAAACCTAAACTGAACTCGAGTACACCGAGGGGACTTCGCGTTGTACATCTCGGGTACAATATCGGGCATCCCCTTCCTCCTCTCGCGGTATTTCCCCTCTGCCCAAGGAAAGGGTTACAGACTATCTCCCACAAAAGGGGAATTCTCACTCTCGAACAAGAGGCTATAAAAGTCATCTCCATATTTGGTCATATATTCTGTGTTTAGAGATTCACACTAAATGTTACGTTTTATTCATTTGCTGTAACTGTTTGGTATTTCTTAAGATTTAATATTGCTGAAGTTAACAAATTGCAACACAAGTCGTAGAGTTATCCTGATATTCTAATGGAGGAAAGATTTCCTCACTTACAAAATAATGCCTTGATTTACAGAAGTAGAAAAAATTACATAAAAAGTCTGTGTGGATGATGAAGCCTCGTCTCCTTCCCTTCATTCCAGACACGTAAATTATAATTTTAAAGAAATGTAAAGGATTTGTCTATCATTTACGCTGTGGTGTGTGTGTGTGTGTGTGGTGTATATATAAATATATATACACACACACACACACCACACACACACACACACACACACACACACATATATATATATATTAATATATATATTAATATATATAATATTATATATATACATCCACACACACCACCCCTACACACACTACCACACACACACACACACAACACACACATACACACATACCAAACACACACACCACAACACACACAAAACCACACACACACAGCACACACACACACGCACACACACACACACACACACACCACCCACCACACACACATATAGGATATATATATATATATATATATATATATATATATATATATATATATATTATATATATATATATATATACATTCATTCATTGTTTCTGTATACTTAACAGCTTTATATCATCAAGAGAAGAAATATCAGAGTAACTTTCAATCACTTTATATGCAAATAAAGAGAGAATTTGTATTTTCTGTTGTTATGTATTTATTCTGCTGTGTAGGTATGTACACTTTGTTACACTTTCGCTTGAATATTTCCGGTTTCAAACATATTCTATTGTATATTTTCCCTCACTCAGTATGCAAATACATCTCGGCACACTCTCTCACCTCATTAAAGTTAACAGTGTGTGTGTGTGTGTGTGTGTGTGTGTTGTGTGTGTGTGTGTGTGTGTGTGTGTGTGTGTGTGTGTGTGTGTGTGTTTTGTGTGTGGTCTGTGTGTGTGTGTTGTGAGTGTGAGTGTGAGTGTGAGTGTGAGTGTGAGTGTGTGTGTGTGTGTGAGTGTGAATGTGAGTGTGAGTGTGAGGCATGTGTGTGCGTGTGCGTGCATGCAAGGTCTATAAGTATATAGATATTAGTATATAGACCTTGCGTAAGTGCGTGTGTGTGTTTCCCCTTCTCTACATACCAAGTGTTCCTGTGTCACAGCCTCAACATTTCCGGCGCACAGACTTCCACAGCTGTCTTTCCTGAGTCACTCCATACAGAGAGAGATTCCTGCAATGCTGCATCTTGACGAGTGCCCTGTGTCACTGCAGATGACGTCAGGGTCGCTCATTTTAGCTGGCATGTGAATGTAAGAACTGTCATTTTGTCCCGAAATATGGTTTACAAGAATGGCACTGAAGTATTTAATATTTTAAGCATGAATTTCTTAATTTATCAATATCAAAGCAAAGAAATAATACCGAAGTTTGTCCTTTCCTTGAATATTATAATTAGCTTTCCCGCGTGTTTCTTGTGGATTGTCTCTGTGATGAATTTTGCCATGCCAGGCCAGCAGTGACTCTGAAAAAATAGTTTGTATGTATGTGTGTTGAATATGTATATATATTTATATATGTTTTTCAATGCTTCTTGTTCTTTTTCTATTCGCTTTCTTCATTTCTTCCCTTTCCCTCTCCCTCTCTCTCCCTCTTCCTCCTCTACCCCGCCATCTCCCCCTCTTAGCGCTCTGCCAAACGGACAGCCGAGACTCTCCTTCATTAGAACCGGCCTAGTAAACCACTGCAGCGCGAGGAGGACCTCCTTCCGCGCTCCTTATAAGAGGCGCCCAATCAGCTGGACCATCACGACCGAGGTGCTCCGAACTTGAAGGCTCCTTTCGACGGCACAAGGGACCCTTCAGCGGGGCGACTGCGGGTGCGGGAGAGGAGAGCGGGCGGCACTCCTGCACGCTGGGGGGACATAACAAACACTTATGCCTGTCTGTCCCTCATCCATCGGCGAGGAAGCACAGAGATACTCTTCATAGACGGAGAGGCAAGGGTGCTTTCTATCTCGAAGTGAGTGACAGGGATGTATATGCGCTCTTGGAACTCTTGGAGATCCGTCTGGCTGTCTGGCTGTCGCTGTCCCTGTCTGGCTGTCCCTGTCCCTGTCCCTGTCTGGCTGTCCCTGTCCCTGTCCCTGTCTGGCTGTCCCTGTCCCTTCCTCTGCCTCTGCCTCTGCCTCTGTCTCTGTCTCTGTCTTCTGCCTCTGCCTCTGCCGTCTGCCTGGCCTCTGCCCTCTGTCTCTGTTCTCTGTCTCGGTCTCTGCTCTGCCTCTGCCTCTGCCTCTGCCTCTGCCTCTGTCTCTGTCTCTGTCTCCTGCCTCTGTCTCTGCCTCTGCCTCTGCCTCTGCCTATGCCTCTGTCTCTGTCTCTCATTCTCTGTCATCTCTCCTCCTCTCTTCTCTCTTCTTCTCCCTCTCTCCTCTTCTCTCTGCTGGTTTCCTCTTCTCTCTCTCATAGCATGGCTTTAACACCTACAGAAATTGCCTGTCATGGAAAGCGTTTCCTCAAAATCTGCATTGATGATAAACAAAGTACGCAAAGAGAAACCAACAGTAATCTCAGCCGTAAATAAGGAGAAATCCACAACATTCCTTATGCATCTGGTTAGCGTTACAGTAGAGAATAGATACGTTAAGAATGTGAGAACACGGGAAACTTGTCAGGCTGGCACTGGCACGAGGAGCAAGTTAAGTCACCTGAATCCATTTCACCTTTTTTGTGGTCTTTTCATTTTCCTCTTATTTTTATCATTATCATTTATTTATCTGTCTCTTTCTCTCTCTCTCTTTTTCTCACTCTTTTTATTTTTTTGAGAACTGATATATACTTATAAGAAGTGACACCTTGGAATTTAGTTTCTGACATGTTTACTTTTTCGAGGGAGGAATGTAAGACGATGGGGTGGCCAAAGGTTAAAGACGAGGCATCGGATGTAATGAAAATAAATAAAAAAGAACATTACAAAAACAACTACTGATCATAATTTGGCCGTATAAATCTATACAAAAATAAAAGCAAATATACATGGATCTAAATGTAAATATAAAAACACAGAAATAAATGTGAGTATAAATATAAACCAGCATAGATATGAAAGCTCATATGCCGTTCGGATTTTATAAAGGATTCTGTATACAGATTTTTCCCGTGTCGTCTCTCTCTCCTTCTCCTTCTCCTTCTTCTCCCCCCCATATATACTATGTGTGAATTATTATATTGTGGCAGTAACGTCTCTCCTTCTCCTTCTCCTTCTCCTTCTCCTTCTCCTTCTACTTCGCCTTCTCCTTCTCTTCTCCATCTGCTGGTCCCCTCTGCTGGCTCTGCCATCCTGGCTTGCTCTGGCCTCTGGCTGCTTGCCTGCTGGCGTCTGGCTCTGCTGGCTCTGCTCTGCTCTGCTCTGCTCTGCTTCTGCTGCTCTGCTGCTTCTGGCTCTGCTCTGGTCTCCTGGCTGCTGCCCCCCTGGCTGGCGCTTTGCTCTGATCTCTTCTGGCTGCTCTGTCTCTGGCTGCTCTGCTCTGGCTCTGCTTGACTCTGGCTTGACTCTCTTGCTTCTCTGCTCTGCTCTGCTGCCCTCTGGGTCTTGCTCTCTGACTCTCTGGCCTCTGCTCTGCTGCTCTGTGCTCTCTTGCTCTGGCTGCTCGGCTCTGCTCTGGCCCTCTGGCCTCCCCTTTGCTTGGCTCTGACTCTCTCTGCATCTCTGCCCCCTCTGCTTTGCTCTGCCCCCCTGCCCCTTCTCTCTGCTGCTTCTGCTCTCTGGCTGCTCTGCTCTGGACTCTCTTGCTCTGTCTGCTCTCGGCTCTGCTCTCCGCTCTGCTCTGGCTCTTTGCCCTCTGTCTCTGCTCTGCTCTGGCTCCGCTGCTGTCTCCCTGGCCCTCCCTGACCCTCCTTGACTCCTCCCAGGCCCTCCCTGACTCTCCTGGCCCTCCCTGGCCCATCCTGACTCTCCCTGGCCCTCCTGACCCTCCCTGCCCTCCCTGGCCCTCCTGACCCTCACTGGCCCTCCCTGACCCTCCTGGCCCTCCCCCGCCCTCCCTGGCCCTCCCTGACCCTCCTGACCCTCCCTGACCCTCCCTGGCCCTCCCTACCCTCCCTGGCCTCCCTGCCCTCCCTGGCCCTCCCTGGCCCTCCCTGCCCCCCTCAGGCAGTCCTCCCTGTCCTCTGCACAAAGCCAAACTTCCCGTGGTAACTTGCGCTTCACTTCCCTCTCACACTCAGGTAATTACCCCAAAAGTTATTACGTGTCAACGAAAGCTTTAATGTACGAAATAAAATGTCTCCTTAAAGATCCCTGATAGAGGGGAGAGGGGAGGATGTGAGGAAGGGAGAGGGGAAGAGGGGAGGGAGGGGAGGTTGGGGAAGAAGAGGAGGGAAGAGGAAGAAGGGAGTGTGTGTGATGTTGTGGTGGTGTGTGTGTGTGTGTGTGTGTGGTGTGTGTGCATGTGTAATATATCTATATCTATATCTATCTATCTATCTATTTATCTAAATATGCATATAGGGAGGAGGGGAAAGTGGGGAGGAGGGGGAGTGTGGGGAAGAAGGGAGGAGAGGAAGAAGGGAGTGTGTGTGTATGTGTGTGTGTGTGTGTGGTGCATGGTGTAATATAGCTATATCTATATCTATCTTCATCTATTTTATCCTAAATATGCATATAGGGAGGAGGGGAAGTGGGGAGAGAGGGAGGAAGGGGAAGAAGGAGGAGAGTCAGAAGGGAGTGTGTGTGTATTTGTATGTGTGTGTGGTGTGAGCTGTGTATATATCTAATTTTCTATATCTATCTATCTATCTATTTTTCTAAATATGCATATAGGGAGGAGGGGAGGTGTGAAGAGGTGAAGAAGGGGAGGTGGGGAAGATGTGAAAGGAGAGGTGGAGGGAGAGGGAAAGGGGGAGGTGGGAAAAAGGGAACAGGGGCAGGCGAGGAGGCCGGGTAAGAAGGGAGGATGGAAGAGGGGAAGGGGAGGTGGGAAGAGGGGAAGGGGAGGTGGGAAGAGGGGAAGGGGAGGTGGGAAGAGGGGAAGGGGAGGTGGGAAGAGGGGAAGAGGGGAGCTGGTAGAGAGGGAGAGGGGGACATGAGGAGAGGTATGGTGTGGGTCCTATAACCTTTTATCTCTTGTGACTCGTGGTTTTGAACTTATATCAACTTTTCCCTGGCTTTTTACGGTTGCATATTGGTAGTATATATTTATGTGTGTATATGTTTTGCATGTATTTGTGTAAATGGTGTCATGTATGTTGTGTATGATGTATGTGCGTAATGTATTATGAATGTGTTTTTATGCATGTGTGTGTGTGTTTTTGTGTGTGTATATTATGTATGTTTTGTATATATAACATAGATATATATATATATATATATATATATATATATATATATATATATATATACATATATGAATATATATATATATGCATATCTATATATAATATATATATATAATATATCTATATATATTATATATATATATATATACTATATATATATTATATTTTATTAATATATAGAATATATTATATATATATATATATATAGTTATATATATATATATATATATATATATATATATATTATATTATTCTACACACACACACACGTTTTTTGTATGATTGTCGGTCTGTATGTCTATGTCTCTATGCCTATATATACCCATATATATATCCATATATATATATATCTATAATATATATATACATATATAATCTCTATATGATATCTATATCTATATATATATATAACATACTATATAGTATACATATATACATATATTCTCTACATTATATCTATTCTCTACTATCATCTATCATATCTCGTATATCTATATCTATCTATCTACTCTCTATGATATATATAGATCTACATCATATATATATATCATACATTATTTATATCGATATGTCTATATGTAATATATCGTATATATATACTATCATCTATCTTAGTATCTCTCTATATATATATCTCTATTGTATCTATCTCTAGACATATTATATATATGTCTATATAATGTGTATAATATAGGCATATATACATATACATACCATACATCTACATACAAACGTGTGTGTGTGTGTAGATTATATATCTATATATATATAATATATATATATCTCTTATATATCTATATCTATATATATATATATATATATTTTATATATATAATATATATATATTATATATATAATATATATATTATAATATATATATTATAATATATATATATATATTATATATTATCTTGCATATATCTATCATTCATATATGTTATAGTATATCTATATATATATTATGATATATATATATATATATAATATATATATGTTTATATATACAACATACATACATACATACCACACGAACACACACACACACACCATGCATAAACACATCATACATACATACGCACATAACATACATCACACTACCATGCACACATACACACATACCTGCAAACATATACACACATATATATACATACCAATATGCAAACCGTAAAAAGCCAGGAAAAGTTTATATAAGTTCAAAACCACGAGTCACAAGAGTTAAAAGGTATAGGTTACCCAACCATTACCTCTCCCTCATTTCCCCCTCCTCCCTCTCTCCATCTCCCCTCGTCCCCTCTCTCCCACCTCCCCTCTTCCCCTCTTTCCATCTCTCCCTTCTTACCCGCCTCCTCTCCTCCCCTCTTCCCTTTTTCCCACCTCCCCTCTTTCCTCTTCCACTCCACCTCTCTCACTCTTCCCACCTCCCTCTCACCTCTTCCCACCTCCCCTCCGTCCCTATTATGCATTTTAGATAAATAGATAGATAGATAGATAAGATATGATATATACACATCACACACACACACACTACACATACACAACACACTCCCTTCTTCCCTCCTCCCTTCTTCCC
>NC_051391.1:46122560-46131214 GCF_015228065.2 Penaeus monodon
GCCGCCTTGCACACGGGGGGGGGGGGGGGGGGGCAGGTTGGGGGGCTTGAGGTCCAATGATCTGGTGAGCCGGACCAGAGGGCTACCCATACTGGGGGGTCCCAGTGAGGGTAGACAAAATGGGCTTCCCGGTGCACCAAGGCTATAGAGGGGATGTGCACCCCCCCTGGGTTTAATTCCTCTTGGACCAGGGAGAACGCTCCCACGGTCGTTGGACACGTGGTGGCATCCCGTATTACCCAGGAGACAGGATCCTGGAGGTTGAGCGATGCTGCACGCTGCGCCCTGCAGCTAGCACACACTCTTTGGTCCTTTATTCTGGTACCGGGTGGCTTGATCAAGGCCCGGTCCAGTCAATCATCTGGTCAAATAGCAAGGGTCAAGCAGGTACTATTTAGTTTGTAGCGCTAGGTCCCCCGACTGCCATCAGTAAACTGATAGTGGCTGCGTATATTTTCCTCTGTGGGCTGTTGGGAGATTTTTGAACACCAACTATAGCTTCCCCTCGTTGGACTCCATGGTGGTTGGGGGAGAGAAATGAAGAATCCAATTTGTATGAGTACTACAAATTTTACAAAAAAAAAAAAGATCTAGCTCTCTCCCTGACGATCTACCAATCCCCCCGACCATTTCCCTCTGGAACATCACGTATTGTTCACTTTTGGAACCTTTCCAGCTTCCAAGGGCAAGAATGGGAATCGTAATTGGTCCCGGCTCCCACCAGGTAGAAGGGGAAAAGTCCTCAATCCACTAAGGAATCTTACTGGTAAATATGAAACATTTCATATAGTAAGTACCTGTAGTGAAGACCATTGAAGGTGTATCAATCATGGATCTTGATATTTTCGAAGTACATCGAAAATTGTTGAAGTATGTCAACGTTGATCCTCGCATCACGCCACAGCGAGATTGTAGCCTAATATTGAGGTTCGTCACGCAGACAGAGTGACCGTCTGCGTGCGATATGCGACCATTCCTGGTGCTCAAGTTTTCATTTCTCCTCACAAAACCCTCAATCAGTGTAGGGAATTGTCCTTTTCCCCCGAGACTGATAGGTATTCTGAGGAGAAACTGTTAGAGGAACTAGAGATTTTAATGAGTGGCAGTAAACGTTTTAAGAAGAATTTGACGGTTTGTAACCGTCTACACCAGCTCTCCTTCTAACTTTTAATACTTGGTCCTTCAGAATCAGTTTAAGTTGGCATGGTACCAACCTCAATGTAAACCCATATGGTGCCCAACCCATGCGGTGCTTCCACTGCCAGGGTTATGGGCTTGGAGAGCCAACTCTTGCCGTTTTTAATGAAAATGGACACCAAGAATATGTGTTAATGTGGTACGACAGGTCATCAAGGAGATGACAACTGTCTCAGGTCCACTATGCTGTTACCACTGCAAAGAAGCTCAGAAGCTTTCTTCAAAGTAGCTGTAAAAGTACAAATTTGAGAAAGGAAAAAAACGTAAACGTATTGATAATAAGGAGCCAGGAGAAAGTTCAGTTTTCCAGAGGCAAAGCGACGTGCCCGGTATTCTGTTGCACGGCCAGGTAAATCCTTTGGCTTCGGTTCTGGCCCTCCTCCCCCTTCCACCAACCCTTGCCTTCCCAATGCTTCTTAACCACACACTCTGCCACTTCTTTTAAACCTCATCCCCACATTGCTAACTGCCTCTGGGTTAATTCCACCAGAAACGGAGTAGGAGTGAGGGGTCCGATTGAAGAGACTCCTCCTCCCAAAGTAAGGTCCTTTGGAGCCATCAGGTGAGGCTCCAGAGCCTCATGGTGACGCCCAGCCTGCCACCATATCCGCAGGGGCCTCTGCTGCTAGGCAGAATGCCCCTGAAGCCAAAGGCTCGGTTTTGTCCCTTTGCCCGGCAACAGGAATCCTTGATTGTTCAAAGCTCATTTCAAGGTGGTGTCTTTGAGCCGTCAGAAGGGCTCCAGGGGTCTCCCGGTTGGAACAGCTCCAGCTACCACCACAATCCACAGGGGCCTCTGCTGCTAGGCAGAAATTGCCCTGAGCAAAGGCTCAGGTCGTTCTTGTGTCCAGGCAAAGAAATCCTGAGCCTGTCCAAAAGGAAGCCTGTGGGAAACTAGTTCCCACGCTAAAGCAACCCCTCAAAAGACTCTCCCTAGATCCTGGAAAGGGACAGCGTACGGTGTAGGGCAAACCTGACCACAGGTGCTGCAACACCTTATGAAAAATAGTTTTAAAGAACTGGTACCCTAATCCAATGGAACTGTCAGGGAATTCCATGCAAAATGGGAAGAACTGAACATCTGGATAGCTTCATGTTGAACCCATTTTGTGTTATGCCTACAAGAGATTATACCAGTGAAAATCATCCCTTTCACTGAGAGGATTCCTAATTTCCAGCCCATTATTGGACTTTTGACAATGGAACCTCATGGATGAGTCGCAGTAATGGTATGTCAAGATCTCCATTCCAGGCCCTCACCTGCAGAACACACTGCAGGTGAAGACTGTGAGAAAGCTTGACACGACCTTACATTGTTTGCCATCTCATCTACCTTCCTCCACATAATCTCAACATAACTGATTATGGAAGATCTACTTGGGCAGTTGCCACATCCTTTCTACTCTTGGGAGATTTCAATGGTCGGCATCACCTCTGGGGAGACACTTTTTGCAACCCTCGAGGAAGGGCCTTGGAGTCCTTGCTCCTACGAGTAGATGCGTTTTTATGAACAGTGGACACTCCCACACATTTCCAAATTCAAACTGGGACATTCTCCAATATGACCTGTCAATTCTCTCACCTGATTCACAGATGAATTTCACTTGGCAGGTTATGGAAGGACTTATATGGAAGGCGACCATTTTCCAATACTTTTTGGAGGAGGTGAAATGGTATTCCAGCCAATGGAGTGCAGAGATGGCGACTTGACATGTGCCTGGAATCTTTTTATATCACTGCAGTATTGCATGGTCTGTGAATGATTTCCAGTGTGTTCAAGATGCTGTTAATCAATTCACATCACGAATTCACCTTGCAGCAGAAGTCTCCATTCCAAAAGTAGCGGGCATTACGTCGACCTCCGTACATGGTGGTCCTGATGAATGCACAAGCTGTCAAGCAAGAAAAAGCTGCATTAAGGCATTGCAACGACGCCCAGTTGATGTAACCTATCCATTTCCAAAAGACCCAAGCCAATTGGTCAGGTGGAGTGCTAACGGAGGGCCAGACGGACGTCATGGAGACAGTATGTCTCCTTTATTAACTCTGGGACCCCCTTAGCATGGGTATGGGGACAAGGTGCGGAAGATCGCTGGAAAGAGCACATCACCGTCACCACTGCTTTGAAGATTGATGGCATATCATCACAGATAAAAAAGATGTTGCTATGAGCTAGCTAAAATTCTGGCAGAGATTCTCCTCTGGAGCATCTTACCTGCCCGATTCTCCACTCTTCGGGCTGAACAGGAAACGACACCCATGTCGTTCTTCAAGTAGACTGCAGCAGAACTTCCATACAACTTGCCATTTTTGAGCAAGGAAGATGATCTCTGCTTTGCAGCTCTGCCGTAAGACCTGCCCCAGGAAGTGACAATATTCCATACCAAATGATATCTCACTTACCAGAGAGATCCCAAAGTTCTTGTTGACCTATTCCCAATAGGATATATAAGTGATGGTACATGCCCATCCACATGGAAGAGTCCTATAATCATTCCTGTCCCTAAACCTTGCAAGGATGCTTCCCACACAGGACAATTACAGACCAATTTTCCCCCACCAGCCCTGCAATCTGCAAGCTGAGGGAGAAAATGGGTAAAACTTTCAGGTTGACATGGATTCTAGAAAGGAAACATGCTGACTGCATTCAATTGGGTTTAGAAATTGGATATCGACCACAGATGCACTTGTAAGGATGGAAACTGCTATATCATAATTCCTTCGCACAGCGACGTCACATGATAGCAGTCTTCTTTGACCTTGAACAGGCTATGATACTACTTGGAAGCATGGCCATACTCCAAGAAGTTTGTATGAACATTTGGTTTACGAGGACATTACCTACTTCATACAAAGCTTTCCTTGCGACAGGAAGTTTTAGAGTTCGGTAGGAAACAGTTTTCTCTAACCTGAAAGATCAGCTGGAAAGGGGTCCCCACAAGGAGTGTCTTAAGTGTGACCCTGTTTGCCAATTGCTATAAATTGACATTGTAAAGGCTGTTCCAAGTTCCTGTCTCATGTACTCCTGTTATGTGGATACTTTACACTGTACTGCATAGGAGCTTACAGGATTGTGCAAGACACATCAGGCTGCAATAAATCAGGTTGTACAGTGGACACATATCATGGGTTCAAATTGTCCCCAAGCAGACCAATGGCTATACTTTCCACAAACGAGGAAAATTCCATCCTTCCCCTCTATTTAGGAGCAAACCACTGCAATTTTTCCAAGACGGTGAAGTAACTTGGGTCCTAATTTTTGACTCAAGGCTTACATGGGTGCTCACATCAACAGTTGAAAGTAAAGGCTACAAAGCACTTAGTATTTTGCGGTTTCCTTTCACACTATCTTGGGGTGCAGACCGCACAGCGCTTCTACGGCTTTTAACCGAGCGCTGATTCGTAGTACTTTCGATTATGGATGTGAAGCTTTTCATCTGCAACTCCCAATGTTCTACGGATGTTTAGACTCGGTTCATATGAAGCTCTCAGAATCTGTACTGGGGCTTTCAGGTCTTCACCGTGGAGTCCCTGTAATGCCTGAGAGTGGAAAACACCTCTTCATTACACCGAGAATACATGAACTGATTTACTACAGAGACTACAAAGGATTCGCAGATCTCCTACATCCGATTGGTTTTTCAACCCCCTTGAGATAGCTGATCCTATGGTCAGAGATGCGGCTCTTTTGGAAGATCTTAATTTAAGTCTCACTAAGGTTCTGGCTGTTGGAATTCCCCAATTTCTGCTTGGACTAATCAAGTTGAGCTGGATTTTGGTCGTATTGGGAACGGGGAGAGCATCCGAAGTCAGAACTCCGAGAGAAATTTTTTCAGCACATTTCTAAATACCGGGGTCAAATGCAATTTTTAACGAGGGTTTCAAAATCTGAAAATGGCGTGGGTTTTGCAGAGTGAGAGAAGGAAGACTGCATCTGGCATTTTTTTCTCTACAGCCTCGATCTTCACTAAGAGTTACATCCCATCCTTACAGCATTTAAGATGACTAGAGATCTTACGAACCATTCTTTTTGTGTTATATTGTGACTCTCATAGTGCTTGCAAAGCAATAAAGACTTAAACTAAAATCACATCCAGTAGGGGAAGGTTCAAGATTGGCTTGCATGAGTCAACACGAAAAAGATAACTCTATGTTAGGTGCCAGCGCATGTTGGTATCAGGGGAAAATGAGCGAGCTGAGTAGAAGGCCAAGGCAGCGCCAAACTCAGCCTTGTGAGCTTTTTTTCCTCTCCCACACACCAACCTAAAAAGCCAGCTCGAATTGTCTTCTGATAAAAAAGGGGAAAAAAGGAAGCATACCCCTTTGAAAAAAAACTGCGAGAATTAGGATACCTTGGCATTGGGCCCCAACTAGCATCCACCCAACCGAAAAGTGGAAAGGGTTTTAAAAAGATAAGAATCGGGCCGAAAGACGACTCATGGGCCAATGTGGGTAAAAAAGAAGCATTTGTGAAGGATGCCAAAGCCATTAACGATCGCACATGTAGTGGGAAAAATGTGCAAAAAAAAAATTCTCAGACCAAAGACGTATGTCTTGTCTCCCCCTAACACTGAAAAAAATATTGGGGGAAGATTTGACATAGAGGGTTCTTATTAATTTTCCCTTTGGGAGACTAAAATTTTTTAATAAAAATTTAAAATTTGCATAAGTTTATGCAATAAATTTTTTGCACTTAGAGCATAATATTTTTTGCTTTGATTTTTAAATTTTTTATTATTTTTAAAAATTTACTGTAGTATTTAAAATTTTAAACATTTTTTAAAATTTTTTAGTTAACAAGGTATTCGCCGCAATGACCTTTTGTTGCGCGGCGATAATTTTAAATAATAATCAATCTACCTTGACAAAAATTCTCTGTGTATGGGAAGGACAGCGGTCAGGGAAGTAGATTTTTTTGGGTGAGCTTTGCTAAGACGTCAATGGTTGCCTGGAGTCTGTTGTATGATCACATGTCCTTCCCTCAGGGATTCGGGGGCGGGGGCAACTGCCTCTGCCTGTATAGGAGGGTTTGTCTTTACCCCCATGGATTGTGTGGCTACCTTCTGCAAAGCCAACACCTGCAGTGTGGTTTTAAAGGGGTCGACTGATCCTCCGTGAGGGAGGGTTTTCATTACCCAGAGGAGGGTATTTCAAAGACCCTCTCAGGGGTTCTTCCTTTTGACTAGGCATGGGGTATCGATTCTTTCTCTTTACGTTTATAACTCGATCAGGTTTGTGCCCCGGGGGGTTCAATAAAGTCGGGGTGGGGGGTCCATGTCCCTTGGCAAATAGTTTTTCTTTGAAACACCCGGCTGTGTTGACAGCCAGGATTGTTTGCAAACAGGTTTGGTCTTGTTTTAGGTGTTGAAATTTTTTGTCTCATTTTTTGTGTTCCTGGAGCTTGGATGCCCCTTTGAAAGAAACTGGCTCCATTAGATAAACTCGGGATTAGGGGAGAAGGTTTGCCCCCATGAGGAAGTTGGGGCCCTTTCGTCCACTTCGGGGCACCCAGAATGATGCTGGCAGCTTCTTTTTTGAACTGTTACAATTTTTCACTTAATCTTGGCTTTGCGGCAATCAGGCAAAAACGAAACAAGTGAAAGGGGATGGAGGGGCAGTACAAGAATGATCTTAGTACTTTATGTCTAGCTTCTGTGTGTCTCCCATCTTGACTATTACAGACATCTTGCTTTGGTTCAATAAAACCAAGTTCAGGACCTCCCTTTAAAAGGAGGGGTCCAGTAAATCACTACCCAAGGTATTGGAAGACCTGGACCCATTCTAAGTCCCTTTCCCCGGATCTCAGACTTTTGCCTTGAACATTTTGTCTCAGAGCCCCGGCCCTTTGGGTTTTGCTGCAAAAAAATATTTAGCCCTGCTTACGCACTCCTCAATACAGGTCCATGGGAATGATTGCGAGATCGTCGCTAGGAGAGATCTTGCACCCACTAGGAGGGTATTTTGAGGATGCGGGGCTTAAAGGGGGTCGAAAAGGGCGGATGAGGACCCCACAGTGGTGTTCCATTTCTAGTGGAAAGTGCGGATAGGTACCTTGGAATCATTTTGGCTGTTCTGTTTTCCCGAAATAAACACCTGTCCAAGCTAAGAGCTTTCCTCTGATTCCCTTTTTGGATCAGGGGCTTCTAAATAGCAAGGGACTTGAGATTTAAGAGCCTTTCCAGGTCTAGGAAACTACCACGAAGTTACAGCGCTGATTGTGCTTAAGAGTGGGCATGGGGTGTTGCTTGCTCATGAAATTGTAACCCAGGAGATGTTCATGTGGGGTCCCTTTCCACGAAGTCAGTTTAGTACCCTTCTCTCGGCCGTCTTGTTCAGACAGTGAGGAGAGAGATGGGGCGGGACTTTTCCCTGGCCCTTTGGTTTTGGGTGGGAACTATGATGCCTCTTCCAGCTTGGGGAGAGTGGAAGTTTCCCAAACTTTTTGATGAGTTTTCAAAATGCAAGCTCACCTGTCAGTCCAGGTGGAAAATGAGATTCCATCAAACCTGGGATGTTTCTGTAGGTTTTTTTTAGTTCCTCAAGAGAAAAAAAAAAAAAAAAAACATCTGGTTATCAGGGGTTTTGGCTACCCTTTCTCTGATATGAGCAAGTTCCCGGGTGTAGGGTTATTGGTTTGCCCTCAGTTTTTAGCTGGCAGATGTTGCTCTTGTTCTCACGAGAACTTCTGATTAAAGGGGGAGGGGGTTGGACCTCGGGCTGAGTGGCTAGTAGCAACTTGACTTGTTCCCAGCCCCTGTAAGAGGATTCGGGGGTCAAAAGACTCAACCATTCCAGCCACTTTTTCCCGCTGACTCTGTTGGCGTTTTTTTGGCATCCCTGGTGCTCCCCTTAGGAGGGGCTAGGGTTTTTAGGGTCTTTGCCTGACAACAACTCTGGGTTTACTTCCTTAATCTCGTCATTAAAGTAACCAGGGGGTCCCTTTTTAACTCCTGGACCATGGCCGATTTTAGGTTAATCTGTGAGGCTGCTTGATTTATGGCACTAAATTTGGCTTCCACTTCCACGTTTTTCCCCCTCTGTGGGGGTTCATTGCTTGTAAACAGTGGGCCAAGGGGTTCGAAGGGTTTTTCCACTTAGCCTTGTCTGTTTTCCATCTTGGTTTTCTTGTGGCATTTGGGGGTGGGGCCCGCTCCTGAGGGGAGTAACAGTCCATAAAGGTTTACTTGTGACAGCTCATGGACACACATCTAATTTTCTCCAATAGCATATGGTCAAGGGGAGGTCTAGGACCCTCCTCTGACATGCGTTGGCTATTTAAAAGCGATCTCAGGGTGGTGTGCTTTAAGTCTCCCCCCATGATCACTCGGTCTTTGCTGCGTAGCACAGGGCCTGGCTGATGTCTAAGCTCCTACGCCCGGCTTCGTATACAATGTACAGCTTGAGGGGGCCCCCAGCCAGGCGAAATTTTAAACTGCAAGAATTCAACATCCTCTCCG
>NC_051391.1:46131314-46143814 GCF_015228065.2 Penaeus monodon
TATATTTTATAAAATTATATTTTTTATATTTATAATAATAATAATAATACATATATATCATAATTATAATATATAATATTTTATAAATTTTAAAATATAAACATATAAAATATAACAAACACAACCCCAAACCCCCACACAACAAAACCCCACACACCACCCACACACCAAACACCCCACAAAAACACCCACAACACACCCCAAACCACACACACACACACCAAAACCCCACACCCCACACAACACATATATATTATATATATAATTATTATTATTAAATAATATATTTATTATCATATTATTTATTTTTATTATTTATATATAATAAAATAAAAATATTATATATTATATTATTATTTTATAATTTTTATTTAAAAATGTTGTTTTTTTATGTGTGTTTGTGGGTGTGGGGTGTGTTTTTTGGTGTTTTTGTGTGTGCGTGTGTGGTGTGTTGTGTGTGGTTGTGGGGTGGTGTGTGTGTTTGTGGGGTTGTGTGTGTGGGGTTTTGGGTGTGGTTGTGTGTGTGCGAAAATAAAGAAAAAAATAATAAACCCCAAACACACCCACACGCGAAATATATATTAAAAATATTATATATATATATATATAATATATATATTTATATATTAAAGAGAAGAGAAGAGAGAGAAGAGAGAGAGAGAGAGAGATTTATCTACCATATAACTACATACACATATATATAATTAATATATATATATATATATATTTTATATATAATATAAAATATATATAAAATAATAATAATTTTTAAAATTAATACTTTTGAATTTATTATATAATACATATTTTAATTATATTATATATAATAATATATTTATAAATATTATATATTTTATATATATATTTATAAAAATTTATATTTAATTATATTATTATTATTATATATATATTATATATATATATTTTTAATATAAATATATATGGGTAGATATGGCATTAGGCACGTGGGTAAATCTGCCCCCCACTGAATTCGTACAGCAACGTTGACCTCCGGCCGGATAATGGCACAGCTGCTGATGCCTAGTTCTGTTTTTATCTTTTCGTTTTTCTTTGATTCTTCCAAAGAGAGGGCAAAACGAAAAACCATGATGCCCCTGTGCCCGTGAATTAATATAAATATATATATAAAAATATATTAAAATTATATATATATATATAATATATTATATATATATATATTACATATATTCATATATAATATATAATTATATAATAATATATATAATATATTTTTTTATATATTTAATTATATATTATTATATTATATATATATATATTTTTTATATAGATTTTTATATATTTTATATATATATATTTTAATATATATATATATATATATATATATAAGTGTGTGTGGTGTTTTTTGTGTGTTGTGTATTGGGATTTATATTCTATATTATATATATATATTTAAATATATATTATATATTTAATATATATATAATATAAAAAATTATATATATATATATATATATATATAAAACTATATTTATGCACACACGCAAAATACATACTAAACATATTATGTACACACCCCAAAACCACACACACACACACCACAACACACCACATACACACCGACACACACACACACACAGCACCACAAAAACCCCACACAACCCCACACAAAACACCACACATATTAAAACACAAAAAAATATATTTATATATATTTTTATATTTTATATATATATATATATTATGTATATATATATATGTAAAAAAATATTTTCTATTTTAATAGTATAATATAAAATATATAATATATAATATATAATAATAATATTATATATTATAATATTTTATTTTAAAATTATATATATAAATATTTATTATATTATATTTTTCTAATATATATATATATATAATTATATATATATATATAATATATTATAATATATATATATTAATACGCCCCCAAACAACACACAACCACGTTTCCCATAACTCGCACGCACGCCGCCCGCCCGCACGGGGCCCAGATCCCCCACGGGAGGGCCGCGCCCTAGAGAGTCCCGAAGAGCCTGTCAACAAAACTAAAAAGGGGCGTCATGGGCCGCCCCTCGAAAACAAGCTGTGTCCCCGCCCCCCCTTTTCGGTTTTCCCTCGGGCGGTGTCTTTAAACGGAGCTTAAAAGGGAGAGACGTAAACACACAAAAAAATTATGATAATAGAGATGTTGATAGGAGAGCAGGGTGGAAAAGGAAAACGCTCGTTTTTTTCTTTCATTTTCTGAGACTGTGTATATGAAAATCACTGCAAATATACAGATAGATAGACAGAATATATGTTATATATATACAGTTATTAATAATATATATATATATTATATTATATATTTTATATATATATATATATATATATATATATATATATACATATGCACACACATATATGTGTGTGTTTATGAGCATGTAATCAAGCACACACACACACGCATGCACGGACTCACACACAAACAACACACAACACACACAACACACACACACACACACACACCACACACACACACACCCACAACCACCACAACACACTACAGACATACACACACGGTTGAGATGGCATGCGTAAACCTGCACAAGAAACACACATGCAATGCAACATCCAACATAGACAAACATATACATACGCACACACAAACGCCCTTCAAGTTTGGGTTTAAATCCTGCAACATCTTCAAACTAATGCACACATATTCGAAATCATTTCAGGAAACATCCATCATCTCATTTGATCTGCGATCTGATTAAAGCTAATTTATGGCGCTTTTTAACATTTTCACTCTCGATGTCGAACTTAATCGAAAATTCAGACTCAAATGCGGGGCTGAAAGTGGAATTTGAATATAACGATGAACTTTGTTTCCCCGCTTTTTCTTTTTCTTTTCTTTACGTTTATTTGGCATCAGTCGTTGAGAATTCCTTTCTTGTTTGGATTCGAATAAAAAGAGAGAGAGAGAGAGGAGATGAATATGTCTGGGTTTTTAGGAACTGTCACTTTTCGATATCGGGTTTCGGGTCCAAGTCTTTTGCCTTGTAAAAATTCGTGTTTGTTTAAAAAAAGAGAGGAAGGATACTAAGGAACAGGTCAGCCTGATTATAGGGATGATAGCTGAGAGAGAAGAGAGAGAAGAGAGAGAGAGACAGACAGACAGACAGACAGACATGACAGACAGACAGACAGACAGACAGACAGATAGAAAGAGAAATGAGATGAATGGAGGGAAGCAGAGAGATAGAGAGACAGACAACAGCACACAGACAGACAGTGACACGAAGCAGATCGAAACGGATACTGAGACAGAGAAAAAGAGGGGCATGGAAGGAGAATGTATAAACCTAAGAAAAGCTTAGCAACTCATGTTCACGTCACTCATACTAGCCAGGAAACGCATCGCTTGATAACAGCAACAGAAGCAGTCGATCGCAGAAGGGAAAAACAGGTAGAGACAAAATAAACGTTGATGCACTCAACGGGTAAATGTGTTTATGTGCAAACTGTATTTGGTTGAGCGATTCTTTCGTTCCAGAAACAAGTCTCTGTCTATATATCTATCTACAGTACTTATCTGTCTTTCTTTCTCTTACACCTCTCCCTCCTTCTCTCTCTCTCTCTCTCTCCTCTCTGTATATCTATCTATCTATCTGTCTATCTATCTGGCTATCGATCGATCTATCTATTTATCTATCTATGTCTATCTGTATTTATTTGTATGTCTGTCTGTTGGTTTGTATTTCTAGGTCTGTCTGCTGTCCTCTCTTCTTGTTTCTCTCTTTTCTCACTCCTTCCCTACCTCACTCCCCTCTCTATCTGTCTATCTATCTATCTATCTATCTATCTATCTATCTATCTTCCTCCCTCCCCCTCCCTCTCTCTCTCTGGCTCTCTTTTCACCCTTCCTCCCTACCTCCCTCCTTCCCTTTCTCTCTCTCTCCCCCTCATACTCTCCCTCTCTCTCTCTCTCTTCTCCATCTCGCTCTCTCCTCTCTCTTCATCTCTCTCTCTCTCTCTCTCTTCTCTCTCTCTCTCTCCCTCTCTCTCTTTTCTCTCATTCGAGTCATTAATCAACCTCTTGAATTGCGTATGAGGAACCAATATTACTAGGCCTGTTAACTAAGGTTGTCGTGGCAGTAGCTTATACTCTTAAACGTTTGATGGCCCATGTGATTATTCGTGTTCTTGATACGGCTTTTAAGATATAACATCTGTGCCAGAGGATCTACATTCTAAAAAATTCTGAAAAAAATATGAATGTATAAGCACACACACACACACAAGTATATGTATATAGATAGAAAGAAAGATAGATATGCATATGTATATATTATATATATATATATATATAGTATATAGGTATATATATATATATGTATCATCATCACATAACGGTATGCTCAGTTTGAGTCATGCCGTGTGACCTCTCCACCATTCCTTCGGCCACTAAACTCGATCTTCGCTTTTCTTTCCACTTGTACCATCAAGACAGCCCGATCAAATATCTTTGATATTGTCCCTCCGTCTTGTCTTCGGTTTTGCTCTTCCTCTGTTTTCCTATCACCATCCTGTCAGCAAGTTTTTCTCAATACTTTTTACTTCTCATTACATGACCATAAACTTATTCCTCCTGTTTTCAGATGTCCAACGCCGGTCTTACAATTATTTTTCTCAGCACCTTCCATTGCGTCTTCTTCTCGTCCAGCTAATACGCAGTAACTCGTCCTCTGTAACACCACATTTTTCAAAACATTGATCTTTTTCTTGTCTATCTACTTCAGCACCCGACCTAGAACCATATGATGCAATTGGTAAAACTAATGAGTTCCAATAACCTCAGCTTGTCCGTTAAGGTAATGCTTCGTCCTTTCCAGATGTTATTGACAGAGCAATTGTGTGGCGTTTTTGGCAATGGGTAATTCTTCTTTTTACAAAGATCCGGTGAATCATCATAAGTATTAGTTATAACAGCTCCAAGATACGTGAACTCTTTCACATTTCCACAATTATTCCATTGCTTGTAACTGTTCATACATTGTTCATGAATGCCGGTTATCTTTGAAATCTTCATGATGGAGTTTTTCTTGCATAAGAAAACAACCCAGCACTTTTCGCTTGGCTTCTCTAACTTTATCTAGTAGTTGTTGTTGTTCAGTATACTGCTGGCAATCAAATCTATATCATCGTGTACGTACCTAGATTTGATATTTTTTATCCTCCAACATCCCAGTTCCTTTCAAAAGTCTCTATAGAGCAACCTCTCATAATTGCTTCAGAATATAAATATAAAGAGGTGGCGGAACAGAATGCAACCGCTGTCGTCACTCCTTGTTTGACTTCGAACTGCATTTCTGTTAACCCATAAGTTGGGTCTTACAGCTGCTTGTTGGTTGGTCAACATGGCTTTTATTGTTTGATGATGTGTTTTGGAAACTTCATCTCATTCATGTTATTCCATAGGATATCGTGATCCAACAGTATCCACAGCTTTCACATAATCGATGAACACAGTCTTTTGATGTTCGCTGTTTTTCTCTAATGACAATTTTAAATTTAGAATCTGGTTTCTGGTACCTTTTCCAGGGCGCAAACACTGCTTGTTCGTTCGCAATTTCTCTCTTAACTTCAACTTCATTCTTTCAGCAATAATTTTCCAACACAATTTTGCTGCTGTGACTTAGTACTGCAATTGTCCTATTATTGTTGCATTGGAGTGCGTCACCTTTTGATAGGTATTGGAGTAAAGATGATTTTAACCCTAGTCCCCTTCTGCATTTTCTTTTCATTCCCATAATCATTTTGTACAGAGTTTGTAGAAGAAGTATTCAACACTTTTCGCCACATTCGAAATTAGTTCTGCTGTTATTTCATCTAATTCCGGGGCTCTTGTTATTCTTTACTTTTATATGGCTTTTTATACTTTCGTCCAGCAGTGGCGGTGGTTCATCTTCCGTTGTCATTGAGTCTAATTAAGTTGTTCGTTCTTTATTCTTTTTTTTGTATAGGTTGGAACAATATTGAAAAATTCCATCTACATCTTGACTTCTTTCACGCATCACATAAAAAAAAACAATCCATCTCAGTTTGTGAATAGGTGTCCTCATTGTAGTTTAAATTTTCGTTTGTGGTTCGTACTCCTTGGTAAGAGGTTCTGTTAGGTTGTCTTATTGATAGAACTTTTTCGAATTCTTCTGGCAATGTTCCTTTAAATTATTTATCCTTATCTTGTCGCAATAGGTCTTTGAATTTTTGTATTTGTTTTTTGTAAATTGGATTATTGATACCCTTTGATTTTAGGCATCTTGTTTCAATTTTCACTCACTTAGTGTTTTTTCGAGATCCGGGGGAATTTTGTCTTTTTCTTTTTGGCGATAGTTGTTTTTAAGCAGAGCTCAGCGGAGTTCTTTTCCTTCTTCCCCACAACTCATTTGGGTGTTTTATCATCTTCACATTGATTGAATATTTCAAATTTGTTTGAACTTAATTCCTGTAACTTGTTATCACAGAGTTTTTGGTAGTCGAGCTTTAGAGGTGTGTGGAAAGACCCTCAAATCTTTTTGAGTCTTGTTTGAAGTCGATAGTTTATAATTTGGTGTCACTGTTGCAAGTCAAGCAGACCAGTCTTGTCTTGGCATTTTTATGGCAACTTTTCCATTTTTGGTTCAGCCATGTAATCATTTGGTTGCGTGTTTTCCTTTGTCTGGGTACAGGTGTCTTGGGTTGTGTTTTGGAACCAATGTATTGCTATAAGTAGATTATTTGTACTACAGATTCCATAAAACTTTACCTCTTTCATTTATTCTCAAGTCGAATTTTCCAGCAGGTGTCATTTTTTAGATCATTTTTTCCTACTTGGCGTTAGAGGTTCTTCACATGATTATTTTTCAGCTCTTAGGGATTGTGTCTAAAAGTATCTTGGAGAGAGTTATAAAATGTTCCATGTCTTCATCACTTTGCAATATGGTTGGTGCGTAGCATTGTAATATACTAATATTATTGAGGTTTTGCTTGTATCTGGGACCCACCCTTTATTATTTTTTTTTTTTAAAAATGCGATCATTTTATTGTGCTGTACCCATTAGTGCATTTGCAGTTTTTTTTCGTGATAATCATAGGCGAACTCCGTGACATAATTTCCTTCTTCTTTTGAAAAGAAAAAAGAACTGTCTTGTTTTCTTTAGTTTTGAAACTTCCATTACTTTTCCAATTGGTCTCACTTATTCCTAGTAATTTGTGAATGTTGTCATCTATCCATTTCGTTACAAAGCACAGTATGTATATTTACCCATCTCTTCATTTTCTTACGTTCCACGTTCCGTTTTTATGTGTTTTCTTAATTGGACATGTTTTCTTTATCTTCTTTGTCTGCCTAGATGCAGTTTTCACATTGTCAGCCTGGTTGCCCACTGACTAACGAACGCGCCCTTGATAACCCCGCGAACGGGCGATGTGGTATGAATTATATTATCTGTATTTATCCATTGTGTATAGGTTTGTCAGAGAACATAAAGTTGAGTGGAATCCCCCCAGGCTCCATTCTCAACTCGCAGTCTCCACTAACTAGGAGGAACTATCTCTCCCGTTTAAAACAGTTCACTGTAATACGCCAGACATATATATTTAGGTGGAAACCAGTATCAGTAGAACTGAGGTGTTTGTTCACAGATATTCCACATGCCCTGCTGCCTGACAAGTTCACGTAACCCTGGTATAGGGAGCTAATAAGGGTGCTATCCTTGTTCAGGGAACTCAGGAATGTGCAGTTTATTGTCGTACGCCAGGACATATATATCTATGATTATAATGTATATATAGCACCATTATGTATATTGTGTTATATATTATACATATACTATTGTGTGTATATGTATAAGTAACTTATACCACATATACTAGTGTAATAATATATATTATATATATATATATATAAAATATATATATTATACAATTAGTTATAATAATATATATAATACATGTATATGCATACCTACATACATTTTCCCAGGTTTCCGCTCATTTAATAATTGCTGTATAGTATTCCGTTGTAAATAAGGTCCTCATTTATTTGAGCAGACTTGTTAGAAATGTACCCTGAGGCTACCTCTTATTCTTTATTTTATCCTCTGAGGAATAGATTACTTCAAGGTGAAATAGTAAACTTGCCATTATATTCATATATGTTTTCCAATATGTAACAAACAAAATCACTGTTGCACACACACTACACACACACACACCACACACACACACAGGGGGACACAAACACACACACCACAGATATATATATCCAATAGTTATATATATATTATTATAAATATAATATATATATATAATTTATTATATATATATATATATCAAATAAAGTCCAATGTAGTCCAGCCCGTGGTCATGTCACCCGGGGTCAGGCAAAAGCTTGGGATAGTGCGGACCAGGAAAGTGCGGACCGGGATAGTGTGCCCAGGGTAATGCCGCCCAGGGAATGCAGCCTGGGTATGTAACAACAACGGTAGTGAGGACTGGGAGTCTTCACTACTATACAAAATATGGACGGCCTGAAATAAGAACCATGTGGGATAATAACACTATTATATTAAGTCACTAAATCACTTCACAATTCAGTTATGTAATCACAATAAGTGTTTTTAGTTCATTTTCAACCATTATCAAGAATAAATATAGACGCATACTTACAGATGTGTATCAAGTGTGGAGTTCGTAGCCAGTGGTTGACCATATAATGGCGACCACCGACCGTGGGCTTCTTCAGGTTCTAAGCAGGGAACGGGTTTTCCCGGGAAACCAAATGATTCGCAGGGCGCATCACAAGCATGCCAGCACTCTCACACTTCGCGCATAAGACAGATAATTAAAATACCAATAAGAGAATAATCCAGTACAATATATATATATATATATATATATATATAAATAATATATACTATATATTATATTATAATACATATATATATATATATTATATATATATATATATATATATATATAGAGTATAATATTATATTCATACATACTAACATATATTGTATATGTACACATACATAAATAAATATTAATACATACATCCAACATAAACATAATGGTGTGTGTGTGTGTGTGTGCGGCGGTGTGTGTGTGCTTGCGTGTGTGTGTGTGGTGTGTGTGTGTGTGTGGATGTGTGTGTGTGTGTGTGGGTTTTGTGTGTGTGTTGTAGATATACATATGCATATATATAATTATATATATCATCTATATCATATATATAAGTAATATATATATATATATATATAATAATATATAATCGTGCAATATGTATATCTACCCACACACACACACACACACACACACACACACACACACACACACACAACACACACACACACACACTATGTATCTATATATATATATATATATTCTATATACATTATAATATTATATATATATATTATGTATATATATACTGTATATAATATATATATATATATATAAAAATATATATATTATATATCTATATAGTGTACTCATATATCGATTTATATATATATATACTATATATAAATATATACTACTAATATCTATATTATATAATATATGTCATGTATGTATGTAATGTATACACTATATATAGATATATAAGGTATATATATATATATATATCTCTACTATATATCTTATGTATATACCATATCTCTAGACATCTTCATATCTATATCATGTATTTATGTATATATATGTATATATAATATGTATTATTATATATATGAATATTATATCCTAATTAAAAGAGATATATCTATAATACAGTTATGTATATCTTATATATATCTTACTATTATATATATCATTAATCTATCTATATATATATATCATATATATATATGTATGTATATATAAGAAAAGTAGATGGATGATACGACAGAATGTACACTATATAGTCGTACGTATACAGGCCTATATATTTCTCCCATTTTACGATTACACCTGTTTTGTGATTTACTTTTAATTTGAAGATCTTGACAAGAGCGACCATGGAAAAAATATTGCGACCGCTGAAGCTAAGTTAGTAACAAATATTTCAACTACAAGAGACCCAAGTGACAATGTTTTGAAGAGCCTTTGTCATCGCTGTGCCAGAGACTGTTCATCTCGGCGCAGATTGTCCTGTTCGTCAGTTATTGAGATACGGAATGAACTAATATATAATAGTATAATATACTGATATATATATCGATATAATATATATATATATATATATATAATATATGTATATATACGTACCGACATACATACCACATAGATATAACAGATTGTATGTAACACACCAAACAGCACAGCACAACACACAACATGCAAAAAAACACACACACACACACACACACACACACACAACACACACACAACACAACACACACACCAAACCACAACACCCACACAATACACACACACACAACACACACACACATACAATATATATATTTAATATATATATATAGTTATAGTATACATAAATATCATATATAGATAGATAGATAGATAATAATAGATAATAGATAGATAGATAGATAGAGAGATAGATAGATAGCTAAATAGATAATAGATAGATAGACAGTGATAGATAGAATATAGATAGAATAAGAATAGAATAGATGATAGATAGAAAAATAGATAGATAATTATATATATATATATATATAGATATAGAATATATAATATATATATATATATATATATATAACATATACTTTTTTTTTACAGTAGGTTCATGTTTGAGCCGTCCGAGGTTACAGCATGAACTTGATTATGTAGTTTTCATGTTGTGATGCTCTTTGAGTGAGTACGTGGTAGGGTCCCCAGTTCCTTTCCACGGAGAATGCCTGTGTTACCTTTTTTTTTTTTTAGGGTACACACCAGATATATATATATATATATCTATATATATATATAAATATAGTATATCATAATATAAATTTCTATATATATATGTATATATACACATATATATACACCATACATACATATATATAGTATATATATATATATATATTCGCATATATAATATTTCAATATGTATATATATATATATCTATATATATATTATATACATATATATATATATAATATAAATCTATCTATCTATCTATCTTGCTATCTACTCTACTATATATATATGTATAAAGAACCATATAGATACACATACATACATAATATTACATTTGTATATACGCACACAACCACACACACACACACACACACACACAGACACACACACAGGCACACACCACACACACACACACACACACAACACACACACAAACACACACACACACACACAACACACACATAAACACAACACACAAAACCCACACATATTTCTATACTATGTATATAAACGTGTGTGCGTGCGTGTGCAGCCAGAAGTGGCTCCCCTCAAGATCATCCGAAATAGGTTTAATTCTATCTTATGTTCAAAAGGTTAAAGACACATCAGACAAACCGAGAAAGACAACAGTGTATATACGTCTTATTTTATTAACAGAAGCACATTTATAAGAGAGATTACAGACCAAAATAAGTCTTCAGCAGAAAAAAAGGAGGTTGCTCTTAAGGCGACCGTATTTCGAACATCAGATAGCTTCTTTATCTGTTAATTTCGGCTCTCATATGGTTCCTCTTGTCACTACGGTCTGCTGTTAATAAGTCGTCCGGAAATCTTTGCAACGTCTTGAGGTCGAGATTTGAATTAAAGTGCGTCTCCTTCAGGTCCGTTTAATGGGTGGTCTCAAAAGAGGATGAAAGGGTCTCGATCATACTGGAGGATACGCCACCTGTTCTTTCCATTCCTTAAGTAAACTCCGCGGTGGGTAGACTTTCAAATCAAAGCCGCACAAGGGTGCAGGGAAAAAACGGATGTAACATAATATTCACTTTTTTTGCAGGATTATGTCTCAATTTTTCAATTTTTCGTGTATGTAGCTGACATGTTAGTGTATATGTATGCAAATCTATATAGATATATATAATATTATATATATAGATATAGTATATATATATATATATTATATATATATATATATAGATATAATGTAGGGCATGTGCGGGTGTGTGGTGTGTTTGGTATATATTTTATATATATATACACAAATTAAATTATATATCATATATATATATATATATATATAATATAGTATATACATATACCACATATATGTGGAACACCACATACACAGACACCACAAACACACACCCAACACACACACAACATTACACATCACACACCACACACACAAAACACACATCACACACATCACATATATAATAAGATCTATATCTATCTATTTATCTATCTATATTGTATGTATGTTGTATGTATGTATGTATGTTGTATGTATGTATGTTAATGGTAAATGTATGTATGTATGTATGTATTATATATAATATATGTATATATATATATATAATATAGTATTATATAATATATATATTCTATATAA
>NC_051391.1:46148814-46151314 GCF_015228065.2 Penaeus monodon
CTCAGACTTCATTATGCTTACTTATGCCCAATGCTCTTGAAAATGTTGGACTTACAGTAGCATGAAAGTGAATAAATATAGTTCTTTGTCACAAACATTAGCCTCTGCCTTGGCTCCCCTTAATAATTTTGCATTCATGCAAAGCACTAATACTCTTGTCTATGACTAAGAAATAGTACACATTTCATCCTATTTGCATGATAATTATGCTCCATAGTACATTTAACATATTACATTTATAGAAGAAAAATTCACAACTGCTGCTGAGTGACACTTTGCCACAAAATCCTGTCGTGTATAACATATCAAAAGCAAATGACAGTATCAAAGCTAGACAAAAGCTGCTTTAGTACATTAAAGTCCTCACTGGTAACTAAAAAAGAAGTAAACTACAACAGTACAAAAATAAATGATAAAAAAATCACAAAAGATCATATGAACCTGTCTATAAGAGACTAGGCCCCATGATTAAAGACATCTTGAAGGAAACCTGATTTCAAACATGTGTATGTACATTTATAGCACCACCGAAATCAGACTGCAGCTGGAAACAATCAAGGCCAGTTAGTTCTGTTAGTAGTGGTGTTATGCTGCTGTACAAGGCCCTGTGAGGCAGGAACCTCTAAGCCAGAACCAAATGATGTGTTCTTTCTAGGGGACTCTGTACCACGAACTGTTTGGCATTACCAGACCTAATGAGTTCTATGACTAGTGAGAGTGATTAAAGTAATCTTGGTTATCAATATAAATATTTCAGGTTACGGATCATTTATGTACACCAGCAGAGTCCATGACATATATTCTTAGCAAATAAAACAACAGGTAAGTTATCAACACCATAAAATATGCAATATTTTGATAGTTTTTATCAACTGCACATACAAGTATTGGCAAAACAAGAAATATCCTTTCTGCTAACCTCGTCAGGACCCTATCATCAACAACCTTATATACAGAATTTTGTTAGAGATACCTCCAAACCATGTTATACCTTTTGGCTCAATTCACTCTATACTTTGTTATTTATAACTTCATTTAGTCAATGAATGATCATTTTTTATTTTTTTTAATACTTTCATCCACCTATAATGATTTTTTTTTTTTTTTTTTTAAAATGAAATGAGGTGCAAAGGGAATTAACTGTTTTAAGTTATAGAGAGTTCATTTTAGGTATGTGCTTGTGCTAGGCTTGTGATAATGAATGCATTTTAATCATGCTTTAGTGACTACAATGCTGATGAAAGTTTTGGTTTGTTTGTAAATGAAGAAAATGGCAAAATAAACAATAGCACAGCCAAGAGGTTTGGATCTGAAGTATATATATATTGATATCCCATAGGGAATCTTATAGCTGTACATATTACATTATCAGTAGGTGTCACATTTTAAGCTAGTCCCTGCCTTATATGATCAAAGGGTTAAAAGTGGTTGCCAAAATTTGTAATCTGTACAGTGTGGCACAGAGTTCCCTTCCATTACCTAACCAGGCATTATATCACCAAAGTCACAGATGTTAAAGATTATTTGAAGTAATAGTAACAAGTGCATTATGTATTTAGCTTTAAAGAAAAAAAGAAAAAAAGAAGAGGAAATCGTATCAACCGTTTAAAACCTTATTAAATCAGGCGAGCTTCATTGGTAATTACTTTATCTATAATGCCCTAATTGAACCCCAGAACCTGGTGTGAAACCTAAACCTAGTATAAACCTTCAAGCATGCAATGAAGGCAAAAAATCTTATGGAAATGTCCCTTTGCTACTATTACTACAAAAGTGAACCATTAGTGTGACTACCCGGCATAAACATATGTTAGCATTGACCCTGTCTTCTCTCTTCAACCTAGGATTGAAATGGTGTTAGATTATGGCCCATTAGTGGCCTCTACAGACCATCAATCTGGAACAGTTTCCTAAGGCATTGCCTTGCTCCCTTATTTGCACTAACCATCTATCTATTACTACTCCTTATTTCTATGGATCAGACCATTTATATATATGTATATATAAATAAAGAGATATTAAATGAAATATTAAAATAATTAATGATATTATATAAATCATAAAAGAATAAAAATAAGCATGCAAGACATTAGTGATATATATTTACTTGACTTTCTGAATAGTAATTTAGCTCTTGTTACTAATACCAATTTCATATAAAATCTACAACCCTATAAAGGCAATTGCTTTGATAATCCAATTTCACGATCTGCGTTCCTTGGTGTGCTTCAAATTTACTGCAACATGCTATTGTAATTCTACTTGATTATTGATATTTTTATGGGAAATAAAGTCAATTAATCACAAAAAAAAAAAAAAAAAAAAAAAAAATCAAAGTGACCTTGTATTTCTGAGAAAGCTGAACCATTATGAACGCAGTTTTGAGTGTCTGTGTTAGCACAGCAGTGGGCACAAGGTCCCGAACTTTAAAGCCGACTTGCCATGTCGCTGTCACCTCGGTTAGTAACTTGGCCTTGGTAGCTTTTATTAAATTCATTAT
>NC_051391.1:46153814-46158814 GCF_015228065.2 Penaeus monodon
GAGACCCCTCACAACGATCAGTCCTCTGATCACTTGTAAATATTTGAGGGAATGAACAGTTATCTAAAGCATTTCTTTTCAAAACTTTTCTCAGAGTTAGAAAAAGCACCATACATAAACATTTACAATGAAAGCACATGGCCACACAATGAATGCAATAAACAAATCACTGGTCTTTTATGCACGCTTAATGAGCACATTTGATAACTTAAATCTTTTTTTTTCAAATTATGAAGCTCGCCATAAAACAGTGTTTGGTTACACTATCAATAGCTATTTACTTTGCTGGAAAGCTTTTTTTTTTCCCTATACACAGAGAACAAGTGAACGCCAGGAGCTGGAATCCGAGCACAACGACTAGCCCCCCACAAAACATCATGGCAACACCCACGCAAACCTGCAAATTCTGTGTGCGGCAACATGGCAGGATAGTGTGGTTAACCCTTGTGGGTGTGTGAACGGTGCGTGGGTGCGGTGGGTGGGTGGTGTGGGTGGAATAGTACATGGTTCATCTGGCAAACAACCACCAGCAGCGTCCGGGGGGTAACTCAGTGAGGAGGGGGGAGGTGAGGTGCAGCGTAGTTGCACCCACCCCCCCCAAACCCCCCCCAAAGCATACTCTGCAGCAGCGGCATAATGGAGCAGCATATACAGGAGACTAGCAGATGCATCACTTGCGCATCGTGTGGCGGCATCCCAGCATTTCCTGTTCCTTATCAGCGCATTTGAAGTTGAAAACCTGGCTCCTTGCAGGCATGTGAGAGAGGAGGAACACCCAGCGGTTAGTTGTGCGCAACGGAGACGGAGTGTCCATTCTGGCGTGATGAGGCGTGGTTCCTCCCCTGCAAGATGACCCATTGCCCTCAAATTCTGGCACGGGGCAAAGAAGGTCATGTTAGCAGTACAGTTTTCCACCAGCCACACACACACATACCCTCAAGTAAATTAGTGCATCCTGAATGAAAAACAACCTATACCCCTTAAGTCATGAACTTTAGATTGGAGCAAGAAGCGATTGAAATTTAGTTTTATTATCAAAGTCCATTTCCCTGACTATGTTATAGACTTCATAACATATTGCAATAGAGGAACACTTGCAATCATTAGTATAATTAAATAATCTCAGACATCAGTTGTTAAAAATCTATCCTATGAAGTCTCTTTATAGTGCACTTATCAAGATTGGCTGTTGAGATTCTATACAATGTAAATCATGACCATCTAAAACAGCTCTGCAAATCCACTTTTACTAAACACTCACTGCATTGTCAACATACACAAATTAACATTACAAGTGTTTTGTTTTTTCTTTTTTGTATACACTACCTTCCATACACCTTTTACTATTCTCTAGTAGAAATATTACCCTAAAATTGCCCAGTCCAATGTAGAGTGACCCACTCTAACAATTCAAAGTTTTCTATTCTAACACCTGAAAGAAAGTTGGATATCGTTACATAATACCTATCTTCTCATTTTTTTTTTACTTTTGCTTTCACTTCCCTTTACTTTTTTCATTGTTTTGAGGTGGGCCTAGGAGGGTGCAACTAAAAGAGATCAATTTGGATAAGAAGTCTTACAACTTTTGTTATAGTCTGAAATATTATTGTAGCTTGGGAATAAAAAAACATGATGTTCTCAGAACAGATTAAGCCATCAATAAAGCTTGCATACGAGTTGCATTTATGAAATATTCACACACACATACACACACACACACACTGTTGGAACTTTCAATAACTTTCTCATAATGAGGAACTTAGCATGACATAGATATAGATAAATAGAATCCCCAAATCATTTCAAACCACCTTCATCTACATGAACAAGTATGCATCATTCATCTATGATATAATAGGATCTATCAATCTATATAAAGGATAAACTACAATATAACAGGAGGTTTAAGGACTTCAACGCTAGGTTAAAGTTACAGTAACCTCAACTCTGACTAATATAAGCAATAATCAAAACAGGCAAGAGTACTATACCGCGTTACTGGGTACAGTCGACCCCCGTTATAGTGGCTGCTCTGGGCAGAGGCAAAGGCCACTGTAATGAAATGGCCAGAACAAATGCAATATCAGTGATTGAAATTATGTTAAAAAGGGGTTAATTTGGGCTTCGTTTACCAAGATCAGTGGCCTTTTTAGGATGTGGCCCCTGTACGAGTCGACTGTATTATTCCAGTACAGTGTGTGAGACTATCAAAGACATTCAGGCAATGTGCTCTTAGGAAACTAATCATATACTGTCAACGACAAATAGGATCTTATATCCAAAAAGCAAATACTCCTACAGTATGGTGCGCTACTTGAGTGTGTATATGACCCGCACTGCTATTAGAGTGCAATTCCCAAGAGCATATGATGCCAGTAACACACCAGTCCTCTCTATAGTCATAACTTGTATTATTAACAAATTCCAGCAGATTCAATTATAGACACGAAATGTATACTCAAACAGTGCTAAAAACACTGGATTGGAACATACTGCATTTCTTGCTGGAAGAGTCTCTGTATGTCCCATGATTGATAATGGCAATCTTCCATTTAGCTTCCTTCTTGAGTTCATCTTTCACCATCAGCCTATAATAATTATTACTTTTTAATGAAATGCCACATAATTTCTAAATATAACACACGCAGAAACACCTTCAAAACTGTCAGACTGGTCCAGAACCAACAGTTAAGTAAACGAAAGGAAAAAAGAAAAGAGAAAAGCAAATAAAAATAAAATAAAAACTAGTATATCAGTTATAAATATAAATACATAATATAAAATAATATATTAATATAAAATAATATAAAAACTATTATATATCATATATTATATAACACAGTAACCAACACACACCCACACACACACACACACACTACACACACACACACACACACACACACACACACAACACACACACACACACACACACCACACACACGACACACACACACACACACACACACACACACACACACACACACACACACACACACACACACACACACACACAACACACACACACACAACACATATATAAAACAGTCAAATAACCGATAAATATCTAAACTTACTGATGGGACAAGCAGCTTTCGGATCTCTTCCATTGCCCGCTGAATTTAAGCTTGGCTCTGTTCTCTGGTCTTTCTACAGTAATGAGAACGTGCATTCCCTCATTTAAGTGCTCCCATTTGGGTGTTGCCGCGGTTTCTGCTCCTCCTGTTTTCACAATTCTAAATCATTGCAGTTAATACTCTTGTCAAAAAGGTTCTGAATTTTTGTAAAAATTTATCCTATGGAGATGTCAGTACCAAGGTTTACATGCAATACCACCATGACAAGCACAAAAGCAGACACATCCATTATATTAATCCAAACTTTAATACATTAACAATCTGTCCTCTAGGACATACTGGCAGGAAGTTTTAAGAAATAACAAAACTGTATTTTGTGGTGATAAAACACGACAATGAACAGTACATATATATATATATATATATAATATATATATATATATATATATATATATATATATAGGTATGTTTCATTGTCTGTGTTTTTTGATCACACCAAATACAGTTTTGTATTCTTAAACTTCCCTGCAAGTATGTTATAGATGACAGATTGTTACTGTATTAATTTGGATATATAATGATGTGTCTGCTTTTGTGCTTGGCATTGTGGTATTGCATGTAAACTTGGTAATGCCCCTCATATGATATTTTTTACAAAAATTCAGACCTTTTGACAGAGTATTAACTGCAATTGATTTTAGATTGTGGAAACAGAGCCAGAACCGCGGCAAACCCAACGGGAAGCACTTAAATGAGGAATTGCCTTTCTCATTACTGTAGAAGACACAAGACATACTACCAAGCTTAAAATTCAGCGGCAATTGAAGAGATCCGAAAGCTGCTTGTCCATCAGTAAGTTTAGATATTTATCGGTTATTTGACTGGTTTATATATGTTTTGTGTGTGTGTGTGTGTGTTGTGTGTGTGTGTGTGTGTGTGTGTGTGTGTGTTTGTGTGTGTGTTTGTTTGGTGTTTTGTGTGGGGGTGTGTGTGTTGTGTGTGTGTGTGTGTGTGTGTGTGTGGTACTGGTGTGTGTGTGTGTGTTGTGTACTGGGGTGTGTGTGTGTGTGTGTGTGTGTGTGTGTGGTGGTGTGTGTGTGTGTGTGTGTGGGTGTGTGTGTGTGTGTGTGTGTGTGTGTTATAATATATGATATATAGATTTTTTATATATAATTTTATTTTATCTATTTATTTATATATTTATGTATTTTATTTATAATCTGATATACTAGTTTTTTTATTTATTTTATGTGCTTTTTTCTCTTTTCCTTTTCTTTCCTTTCGTTACTTTTAAAATGTTGGTTTCTGACCAGTCTGATCAGTTTTTGAAGGTGTTTCTGCGTGTGTTTATATTTTTAGAAAATTCTGTTGGCAGTTTTTCATTACAAAGTATAATATTATAGGCTGATGGTGAAGATGAACTCAAGAAGGACAGCTAATGGAGCTTGCCAATTTCAATGGGACATACAGGACTCTTCCAGCAAGAATGCAGGTATGTTCCATCCAGTGTTTTTTAGCACTGTTTGTAGTATTACACTTAGGTGTTATATTTGAATTCCTGCTTGTGACTTTGCTTAATACTACAAGTTAATGCCTCTAGAGATGACTGGTGTGTTACTGGCATCATATGCTCTTGGAATGCACTCCTAATAGCAGTGCGGGTCATATACACACTCAAGTATAGCACCTACTTTAGGATTATTTGCTTTTTGGAGTATCAGATCCTATTTGTAGTTGCAGTAATGATTTTCAGTTCCTAAGAGCACATTTGCCTTGCATGTCTTTGATCAGTGCCACACCACTGTACGGGAATAATTACGTCGACTCGTTACAGGGTGGCCACATCCTACAAAGGCCACTGATCTGTAACGAAGCCAATTAACCCTTTTTAACATTAATTTCAATCACTTATATTGCTTTTGGTCT
>NC_051391.1:46162719-46168938 GCF_015228065.2 Penaeus monodon
CCCCTACGGCCCATGAGTAATGATGCAGGCTCAAAATCCCTATGACGGGAGTAGATAACATAGCATTCAGACTCCTAAAACAGCAATAAAGAACATAGAGTGCACTCTTAGAAAGGGAGTAAACACCACAGGACACAATCCTTGTTCGGGAGGAAAACAAATAAAGATGCATAATCCTAGGACAGGGGCAAACATAGGAAACAATCCTACTACAGGAGTAGACAGTACATGATGCAATCGAGGTCGGGAGCAAACAACACAGAACACAATCCTAGGTCGGGAGTGATCAGCTACAGATCTAGGACAGGAGTAAACACATGACACAATCCTAGGACGGGAGTCAATAACTCAAGACACAATCCTAGGACAGGAATAATCGATACAGAATACAGTCATAGGACGGGGGTTAATGACACGGGAGACAATCTTAAGTCGGGAGTAAACAACAAAGCAAAGCACAGTTCTAAGACCGAATTAAACAATGCAGGACACAATCTTAGAGCGAAAGTAAACAATAAAGACTCAGTACTAGGACAAGAGTAAACACAGGACACAATCCTAGGACGGGAATGGGCTAATCAACACAAAACACGATCCTAGACTAAGAGTCAGCACCTCGAGACACGCATTGCTATAACGGGAGGACTATACACAAAACGGGGCACAACGGCGAGGCACACAGGCGAAGGGTCATGCGTTGTCCGTCAACTTGAACCATCGCCTATATCTTTTTGAACGTGAGATCGGCGCGATTTGAAGTTCGAGGCTGTGTTTTTTCGGTTTCACAAAGGAATGGGGATATGATTTTCCTTGTATTTTTTTGAATTCTTGTTATTACTGGAGCTTATCGTGATCGGGGGATGTAACCTTAGCTTCAGTGCATATTTTGGATTGCGCGAGTACAGTGACACAAGGAGATGTATGGCATCTGTGACACACACAGGGAATGTGTGTGTGTGTGTGTGGTGTTTTGGTTGTGGGTGGTTGTGTTTTGTGTTGGGTGTGGGGTGTGTGTTGTGTGTGTGTTGTTTGTTGTTGGGGGTGGTGGGGCGAGCTTTGCGTGCGTGTGCGTGCGGGTCCCTTTGCGGGGCCGTGCGTGCGGGGCTTTGCGGTGCGTGCTGGTGCTTGGGGCGTCCCGTTGCCCCCCGTGCGCGTTGGGCGTGACCTGCGGGGCGCGTGCGTGCGTTGGCGGGTGCGTGGTGCGCGGTGCGGTGCGTGGGGGGCCCCCGTGCGTGCCTGCGTCAGTACATGCATGCGATACGAAGATGTACTTGCCCGTAAGCATGGCCACATAAGGAACAGGTCACTGCAGGAAATAGCTACTTACATCTGGCAAGACCAGCCGCATAAACCGATTTTTTTCTTTACTAACACATGTGAAACGTTTGTTTTCGCAGACATTAGAATCGTGCTACTGTTACAACGGGCTACGCTTACCAATGTGTCATAAGCCAAATGATATGAAACGCAAGCTTATTCTGTTTACATAAAACATATCAAAGAGCAAGAGACTCCTGTGAGAAGGTCGTTCGGACAATCAGCATCCTCTTCGCCAGAAGAAGATGCTGGGATCCTGGGATGACCAGGAAATCTCAGTAGCCTTTTCGCTGTTTTGCTTCTCCAAAGACATAAGGAGAAAGGGCCCTTAGCATAAATCCCTCACAGATAAACCACGATACACCGAGATGAAAGCAGAATCACAATTAAACCTTTCAATGAACAGACATCCAGCCGTAGAGACATTTCAATTACGTAAATTCTGAACAGCGATTGGCTTTTCTTTTTTCTTTTTTTTTTGCCGGAGTTACGCACCATGAGACAGCGAAGGATGCAGCATCTTCATCCCGCTTCGTGTTTCTCGATGCACATGCATATCGTGGGACTGCTTCTCAACGTTCTATGTTTATTTTTATATGGTTTTTTAAAAAAGAATTTCGGTCCGTGTGAAACATATCGGGGAAACGTCTCCATGAAGCTAAACAAACGTCATAATAATTCAAAAAAAATAAAAATAAAAATCGCTATATTTTATATTCAATGCAAATAAACACGAACTTATCTGAAATATTTTTGTAGAACCTTTATCAGTGATATAAACAGAGATGATGAAAAAAATATTTCAAATCTGTCCTAAATATCAAAGGATTTCATCTCATATCTCTCATGAATACCGTGGGGAAAACGGGAGTGGGGTGGTTCCCCGAAAGGGGGAAAGGAAAAGGAGGGAGGGGAGGAGGAGGAGGAGGGGAAAGGGGAGGAGGAGGAGGAGGAGGAGGAGGGGGGGAGGAAGGAAGGGGGGGAGGAAAGGGAGGGAGGGGAAAAGGAGGAAGAAGGAGGGGAGGAGGGAGAGGAGGAGGAGGAGGAGGAGGAGGAAGGAGGAAAGGAGGAGGAGGAGGAGGAGGGAGGAGGAGGAGGGAAGGAGGGGGGGAGGAGGAGAGGGGGGGGGAAAGGTGAAGGAAGGAGGAAGAGGGGAAGGTAGGAGGGGAAAAAGAGGGAAGAAAAAAGAAGGAAAGAAAAAGAAAGAGTAGGAAGGGAAAAAAGAAGAGGAAAGGGGTGAGGGAGGGAGAAAAGGTAGGAGGGGGAAATGAGGGAAGAGAGAAGGGGGAGGAAAAAAGAGGGAAGGGGGAGGAAAGGGGAGGAGAAGGGAGAAAGTGGACGGGAAAGGGGGGGGACGACGAATAATAATAATTAGGGGAGCAGGAAGCGGCGGACGAGGACGAAAACGGGGAAGAGTATTAAGAGGAAGAAGCAGAAGACGAGGCGGAGGGGAAGAAAAAAACGGAAAAAAAACAGAAAGAGAAAATAAAGAAGAGGAAAAAGTGGGGTTGGAGAAGACGAGGCGAAGAAGAAGAAGGAAGGAGAATAGAAGGAAGAGACAGAAAGAAAAAAAAGAGATATATATCATTAAACTACGAAATCTTTATATATCTTTCCTCTTCTGAGATTACAAACACTGCTAACAAGGGCCCCGGGCCCTCCCTATTCGAACCCAAAAAACTTGCGCCCCCCTTTTAAAAAACAGGTCGTTTAAATATTTTTTTTTTAAAAAATTTACTTTTTTTCTGTTTTTTCTTATTTTCCCTCTTTAACTCTGCTAAGAATTTGCTGGGAGAAGTTAATAAGTGGCAAGACTTTTTTTTTCATATTTTTATGGGGGCCAAAAAAAATTTTTTGGAAAAGTTTTTTTCAAAGGGGACATAGCGGGGCCAGATAGGATAATCAGTTTTTTTTTTTTTAAGCAACGAGAAAAAAAACCAAACTTTTGCAGTTTCTTGAATTATTTTTTTTTTTTGGGGGGGAAATTCCGGGGAAAAAAACAAAAAAGAGAGGTGAAAAAGGGGGGGGGGGGAGGGGAGGGAAAGGGGGGGGGGAGGGAAGGGAGGGAGGGGAGGGGAGAGGGGGGGGAGAGGGGGGAGGAGGGGGGAGGAGGAGAGAGAGGGGGGGGGAAAAGAAGGGAGGGGGAAAAGAAGGGGGGGAGAGAGAGAAGGGGGAGAAAACAAAGGAGAAGGGGGACCAGGGGGGGGCAGAGACAAAGGAAGAGAGGAACAAAGAGGAGAGGAAAATTCACTGATTGAAGATTAAAAAACCAGATAAATCGCAATTGTTAAAAAGTTTATTTTAACCCCCAAACCCCAATACTTTTTTAAATTTTGTTTTTCTACAAGACCCCAATGGTGTAACCCCCCATAATTTTCCGGGGGCCTTTTTCATTTTTTTTCCCTGTTCAAAAATTCCCCTGGACAAGCATATATAGGGATTATACTCTTATTATTTTATTTTTATCATTTTTAAATTTTTAATCATTCTCATTTTATCATTTTTTTATTTTTTTTTATTATCTTCTTTTTCCCCTTTTTCTACGGCTTTTTTTCTTTCTGTATTTGCCCTTTTTTTTCCCTTTCGTTTTCTTTCCTTTTTTTTTGAAAAATTTTCGGGGTTGATTTTTGCCCTTTCCCCGGGGGGGACCAGGGTTTTTTTTTGTTTTTTTGTTTTTGGTGGGTGTGTTGTGTTTTTTGTGTGTTTTGCCACTCTTTTCTTGTGTTCTTTTCATCTTTTTTTTTTCTTCCCTTTTTTTTTCCCTTTTCTTTTTTCTCCCTCTCTTCTTCTTTATATATATTTTTAAAACCAACCATATAACATATCTTTATATACATATAAATATTACATTAAATAATTATAATATATATAAATTTTATATATTATATATATCATATATTAATATATTTATACATACAATTTCACAAAATTTATTCAGTAGTGTATGTAGGGTTTTGTATTATTATATTTAAATAATATATTATATCTATTATTCATTATTTATTTTTATATTTTTAATATTTTATTTCATTATATTATTACATTATATATACCATATATATACTTTATTTAAACCAATCTTTTCTTATCTATAATCTATCTATTACCTACCTATCTTTTTCATTATATATATTTTATATTATAATTATATTATATATTATATTATATATATAATACCTATATATAAAATTATCACCATTGGTGTTTGTGTTGGTGTTGGGGTGTGGTTTGTTTTTTTTGGTTTGGTTGTGGGTTGTGTGTTTGGTGTTTTGTTTGTGGGTGTTGTTTGTGTTTTGTGTGTGTGTATGTGTTGTGTGGGATTGTGTTTTTTGTGGGATGGTGTTTGGGTGTGGATGTGTGTGTTTGTTGTTTTTGGGTGTTGTATTTGTGTTGGGGTTGTTATTGTTGTTGTGTGTGATGTTGTGTGTTTTGTTGTGTTATTGTGTGTTTGTTGTTGGATGTGTTTGTGTTGGATTTTGGTGTGTTGTGTGATGTTGGTGTGTTGTGGGGGGTGTGTGTTTTGTTGGTTTGTGGGTTGTGTGTAAGGGTTTTGTGTGGTGTGGTGTGGTTTTGGGGTGTGGTTGTGTGTGTGGTGTGTGTGTGTGTGTGGGGTGGTTGTGGGGTGTGTGTGTGTGTTGTGTTTGTGTGGTTGGTGTGTGGGGGTAACCATATATACACTTTAGGGATACAAGTTTTTAAATAATGTAAAATTTTACATTTTTATTTTACCATATGGTATGTATTTTAGGGTATTTTGTGTTGTGTTGATAAAAGGAGGGGGGGACAGGGGGAAGAGGAGGAGAGAGTGAGAGAGGGGGTTAGGGGGGGAAGGAGGAGGGGAGAGGGAGGGGGGAGAAAGAGAGAGAAAAAGAGAGAGGAGAGTGGGGGAGAGGAGAGTGAAAAGGGAGGGAGGGGAGGGGGGGGGGATTAAACAAAGTAGAAAAGTTAGGATGGTAAGTATTGTGTATTTGGGTTAAAGGGGTAAGTTTTGGGTGTATCTTTCCCCATGAAAATGTTAGGGTTGTTTGTGTAGGTGGGGACAAGACAAAGGGCGTAAAAATAAATTTGGGGGAAATTCGGGGGGCAGCCCTGTGTTTAACTTTTTTGCTTGGAAGTTACACAAGCAACCATCAGTAATTAGCATATATACAATTTAGGGCTTTTCCATGCCCCCGCTGGGGAGCCCCGTGAATGAACATGCCAGCTCCTTCCAACAGCCCCATTAATCGCCAACGGGGCAGATCAACCCGGGAAAGAAGGACCCGAATATAATTGAATGCGACACACCTAACATCATGGCCTTTGTGTCTAGGTTCCAGATACAGCCAAGTTATTTTCTCATAACTAACTACATCCCTTTGTTCTGGAGCTTCGTTGTGACCACGGGTTGTATGCTTACATTTTCTGTAAAAAATTTATCGTGAGAGAAAATGGTAATTTGGACGGTTTATGTTGAACTCAATGTAGTTATTTTTCGGTTTATAATGTATATTATTACTTCGCTTATACGATATGTGTTTTTTCCGAAGCTTTCTCAAGTGTACTGTCAGATCCTCTGGAAAAAGAAAATGTCGCAATAAATAACGAGGATAAGAAAAAGGGAGAGAGAAACGGAGGATGATTAGAAGAAGAGACAGAAAAAAAAAATATTCTCCCTAGCGCGAATTTATAACCTTATGTTTTTTCTTTTCTAATTTCAGTAAGAACGATCACATGACAACGAGATCTTTCCAAAACCACATATTTATACATCCCGACAAGAAAAAAAAAAATCTAAACTATATTCTGGCTTTCATTACACCACTCTCAAAATACCGATTTTCAGCTGCTTTTATTAGAGATAATTAAGACTATACATCTAAATAAAGGGAGAAAAAGCGAAAAAAAACTAAATAAAGGGAA
>NC_051391.1:46169038-46175396 GCF_015228065.2 Penaeus monodon
TAAAATTAAAAAAAGAATACCATTACAGGTTTTATGCATGAAAGAACTACTACCGAATCATGTTTATTTTGCTGAAAAATCGTCAATAACAAGGCAAAAAATTTAAAAGGAAAACAGACAGTGGGTTAAAAACCCAATGCGGGGGGAAAGGGGTTTCATTTTTTATGTTTTTGGTAAGTATTATACACAGATGGGTAAGTCCTGGGCCCACCAAAAGAGTCAATCGTACAAGTGATCCCATTGCATCCGTCTTTCTAAGGGTTTAAATAAAAATGGTTTTATTATTTTATTATCATTTTTGACTTTATAATTATACGTGTTATCAACAAACAAATAGTAATATAGAAAAAAATAAATAGGTTTGCTTTTGAGACTAACCCCATGAAAAGTCATCTCTGGTAATCGTTAATAAATAAACTTACTGGGGGCAGCCGTGATACACCCATCCCGGGTGGCACGGGGTTAATCATTCATAAATATCATTGAAGATAAAATATACAATAAAAATTTACCAATGCATCTTGTATGAATTTTAAAAAATGGATTTGATGGTTTAAAAAATACACAAATCAGAAAACCATCATCTGAATTAAAACTGTTTTATCTTTTATTTTGTCTTAAAATTCATTAATTAGTAAATGCTTTAACTTGTTTTACTTTAAAGCTATAATGTTTTTCAGTACAATTTCTATTTATATATCTGATAAAACTTTTTCATAGTCTTTTTGAAAAAAATCAAAATGTAACCACCACAACATACTTTTAAAATTTTTCTAGAAATCTATTGTTTTGTGAAATAGCACAATTCTTTAAATATTTCAGCAATAATAAATTATTTACATTTTAAAAGAAACATTAAAAAAAATCAATTTTTTAACAGGTTTTTCTGTATTCCACACTGTCATTTTGTCTTGAATGGAAGATCTGTTTCTTTTAGAGATATAAAATGACAATACCAATAAATTATTATATATTAATATTTACATAGTAATTGTAGTATCATATATGTATGTTACATATATGTATATGTAGGATACATATAGTATAGATGTAACATATATGTTATGTATGATACATATTTATTGTATGTACCATATAGTATATGTTGTATACATATTGTATAGTATGTTACTATATGATAGTTGTATACAATATGTATATGTATGTAACTATAGAATGATGTATACTTTAATGTATAGTATGTATAATATATATGTGTGTATACAATATGTATTGATGTATACTAATGAAATTGTAGTATACATATATGTTTTTAACTATTGTTAGATGATACATATATGATAGTTGATACAATACTAATACTGATGTATCATATTGATGACTTATGTTGTAACATAATGTTTTTAAATGTTAAATATACGTAATACGTGATGTTACAATATGTAGTTCTTCTTTTAACGGTATTTTATGTTGACCCCGTGGTCACAGCTGATACTTAGTTTTTTCATGTTGTGTGCCTTGGGGGGCGGGTGGGGTCCCCAGTTCCCTTTCCCCGGAGAGTGCGGTGTTCCTTTTTTTTGGTAATCATTTCAGTATTTTTTCCCGGGGTTGGGGGCTAGCACGACTTGGGCTGGCTTGGGCCCCCAGTAGTAGGGGGCAAACGGGTGAAGTTTCCCTTTCCCCCAAGGGAAACAAAGGGCCGGCCGTGACTCGAACCCTCGAACTCAATTGTCGTGGAGTTTGAGTCCGATGCTCTAACCATTCGGCCACCGCGGCCCTATGTAAAATATACATATATGTATATGTTTATACATATATTTTTGTAGTAACTATTGTATATGTATTATCAATATTTTAAGTATGTATACATATATGTTATGTATGTATAATATATGTATTGTATGTATACATATATGATATGTATGTTTATAATATACTATTTTTTTATACATATATAACATACATAACATATTTTATATATACTACAACATCTATGATATATACATACAAACATATATTTTTTATGCATATACATTATTTATATACAAATATACATAATTTATTATCAAATGGGGATGCGGGGGGCCGAAAGGTTAGAGGCGGACTCAAAACTTCACGCGGGTTTTTGAGTTCGAGGGTTCAGTCCCGGGGGCGCGTGTTCCCCTTGGCAAGGGAAATTACCTCGTTGCCTGCCAAACCAGCCCAAATCGGCTGGTCCCCAAACCCGGGTAAAATAGATAGAATGTTACCAAAATGGTAACACTGGCACCCCCGTGGAAAGGAACGGGGGGCCCTCCCCGTACATACACATGTATGTTAATACTAGATGTATTTATGTATATAAAATAAAATTTATATGTATGTTAAAATAAAATAGATTATGTATATATAAATATTTTGTATATATAAATAAGTATGTATTAAAAATGTATGTATATAGCATATATACGTAATGTAGCATAATATAGGGATTTATATATATATATATATATATAATATATATATAAAATATAATATATTATGTATGATATATATGCAAAAAAGTTGATAATATGTATTTTGTGATTACCGGAGATAAAAAAAAAAAATTACCCGCCAAAAAACGCCCCAGTTTCTCCAATAAAAATCTGGAAAAACCCAAGATTACCTTTCGGACAAAGCTGAGGTTATTGAATATTAGTTTTCCCCAAATTTCATCATATGGTTTTTGGTGTTTGGGGGGGGTTGAAGTGTAGACAAAAAAAGATCAATAGTTTTGAAAAGTGGTGTTACAGACGAGTATGCGTATTAGTGGCAAGAAAAGACAATGATGAAGTGCTGAAGAAATAAATTTTAAAGCCGATTTTGGGCATCTTGAAAAAAGGGGAAAATTAAAATTTTTGGGGATGTAGAGAAGTAAAAGTATGAGAAAAACTTGCTGACAGGGATGGTGATAGGAAAAGAGGAAGGGCCAAAACCAAAAACAAAACGAGCGACAATATCAAAGATATTTTCGGCTGCGGGATAAATGAAGAAAAGCGTAAGATCGAGTTTAGTGGCGAAGGATGGTGGAGAGGTCCACGGCTGCTCAAGCATGAGCATACCGTTATTGATTGATTGATACATATGTATATGTATGCATATATATTGGTATATATACATGTATTTATATGTATATGTATATGTATATATATATGTATATGTATATATATGTATATATATGTATATGTGTGTATATATGTATTTCTATATGTGTATATGTTTATGTATATATGTGTATATATGTTTATGTATATGTGTGTATATATGTATATGTATATGTATGTATATGTGTATGTACACACACACACGCACGCACGCACGCACGCACGCACGCACGCACGCACGCACGCACGCACGCACGCACACACACACACACACACACACACACACACACACACACACACACACACACACACACACATACTGCTATCAACCCTTTCGTGGATCGTGAAATTTGTTTTTGAGATCATGAGTGGAGGTATTTGTGGCATTGTATTTTTGTTTTGGGCAGGGTAAGGCAAGGAGGAGGAGGAGGAGGAGGAGGAGGAGGAGGAAGAGGAAGAGGAAGAGGAGGAGGAAGAGGAAGAGGAAGAGGAGAGGAAGAGGAAGAGGAGGAGGAAGAGGAAGAGGAGAAGGAAGAGGAGGAGGAGAAAAGGAGAGAAAGAGGAGGAGGAGAAAAAGGAGGAGGAGGAGAAGGAGGAGTAGACAAAGGAGGAGGAGGAGAAGGAGGAGGAAGAGAAGGAGGAGGAGAAGGAGGAGGAGGAGAAAAAGGAGAAGGAGGAGGAGGAGAAAAAGGAGGAGGAGGAGGAGAAAACGGAAGAGGAGGAGGAGGAAATAATAATCATTCATAAAATCTTTTGCCTTCAATGGGGAGATGAAAACCGTAAATAAGATTAAAGAGAAGATTAGTATGCACACACACACTTTCCTTCTTTTTCTCTCTTTCCATTTGGGGTTTGGTTTAGCTGGGGCCTTAGATGTATCACCAGCTGTGGCCATTACGCCTACAAACAAAGTAAATGTGTTCAGTGTCTCCAGCCATTTTTTGTGGTTGGGAAAATTGAAAAAAGTTTGTACACCTTATAACACTTCAGGTTAGTTTCCAATAATACCTATTTATTGCTGTCATGCAAATTCACATAATAGTGCATCTAGACCTTTCCAATATAATGTAAAATAAAATGCATTAAATGCACATGAGTATTAATAAGACTATAAATACAATCTTTAATATAACAATCACTGTACATCCAACAAAATATAATAAAGTCTCTAAGAGCAATTCTACAGGATATTTTCAGCATGTAATTTACTTTGTTTTGGTGTTTCAGATAGTTACTGTTATATGGGTATAATATATTTAATTTTTCAGTCTATGTGACAACCAATAAAGTATCTAACATATTTCATCATATATCATAAAAATAAAATGTACAATTGAAGAATTGTTACAGACAAATCTGCAATGTTCATCTTCATTGAATGTTATGTACACAAATTCACAAGATTAAATTCTTGATCAAGACAAAAATAAACTTTGGCTATTTCATCTTAAATGACAACTGGATTATACATTTTTGACTAAAGGGAAGTTATAGACGACTTAAAGAGATAACCTCAAATATAAGGCCTTTTCCCCATAAATACATTCTGAATTTGACCCTAATGCATTTTTCTCAATAACCTTTCATAATTCATGTTTATCTTGGACCATTCTTCTTTGAAGGGTTGAGTGTAAGGCCCTGATGCATTTTTCTCAATAACCTTTCATAATTCATGTTTATCTTGGACCATTCTTCTTTGAAGGGTTGAGTGTAAGGCCATCAATGTTCATGTCCAAGTATATGATTAATGTAATGGTGTGTTCTGCCAATGAAGGTACCAAGTATCTTTTGGACTTAAATTTGCAAGAATCTAATTTCTCAATTTAAAAGAAATGACATATTACTGTTCTGTAATAAACTGACATATATATATTTTCACTGCAAACCTCATTACACTGCATAGTGATACTGCTCATTTGCTGTTTGTAAGAAATGAAATAGCTTGAAATATAGGTCACTGGAGGCCACAGTGTGCATGTAATCTTTGGTTATTAAAAGAAGAGAAAGAAATTATAGTAAGACTGATGATGCAAGGCAAATCTTTTGTTTATAAAAAAAAAAAAAAGAAGGAAAGAAGAAGAAAAAGACCTCAAATCCCAACTGACTTGATGGGAGTAACAATACAGCATAATTTTTTTCTAAATTTAAAAAATACTTTTAGGCTCATGTGAATTCTGTTAAAAGTTTTTTTAACACCAAATCACCTTCCTCTCTTGCTCTCTGGTAAGTGTGATGAAGTAAGGCAATATCTTTTTTGGTTTTTGTTTTTTTTGTTTCTAAAAATATAAAAACGGGAGCAAAAATCTCAGCCAAAGTTTTCTCCCTTTTTGTCCATACGCCCTAATATGTGGCTACAAATCTGAACAGCAAATGTTCAAAATATTGAAAACTCCATCATGAAAAAAATGCAGCTGCAAAAAAATTACATTAAAAAAGGATAATAATATAAGGTTTCTATTGCTTGTTTATGTGTGTAGAGGAGCAACTGAGAGTAAATCTAGAGAGAGAGAGAAAAAAAGATAAATATAGTTTAAAAATAGTTGAATAAGTCCTTTTTAAATCATCAGACCATATAAAAATTCATTAACAATGTATAAGAATTTAAAAATTTTTTTACCAAAGAATCTGCTTTCCTAACTCAAAAGACCTAGATAGGCCAAGACCAGCAAAATGGATTATGTTACACATTTCCCACTCTTCTACACTATCACCTATTCAACAGCTAGGAAAATGATCTGAAAAGATATATAGCATGAATGACAAATCAGAATGTCATTATTATGAAAAAGGGAAAGCTTACGGTATAAGCAGCATCAAAATTCTGATACCTTATCTGCCACTTTATAAATAATCTGTAAGGGTATTTCTTTAAAAAAAAAATCCAACCCACCATATGATGGAATAAATACAGAACTATCCTTGCTAGGGGTGGTCGAACTGGGGCCAAAATGCTAGCTCACATAATTCAACTGCCCAACTGCCAATTCAGCAAAAGACCTTGCAGCTTAATCAAAGCTTTAAACCTCAATGCCCAAATCTTCCAAGGAGCTTCCAAAGATTTAGCTTGTCCTCGCTTCGTAGATTTCTAGTCTCTGCACCATGATGAGATGGGTACCGCAGTTCACACGATGGTGACTGTGTCTTTCCGACGTCCCCTTCCTTGCTGCATCAGCCAGCCTAGCATGTAGTCTGGAGTTTCCCGAACCTTTAATATGGAATAAGGGTTTCATAATCACACATAAGATAGTCATTGATCAAACAGATCTATGACT
>NC_051391.1:46175496-46180496 GCF_015228065.2 Penaeus monodon
GAAGTGAATTGCGACTCTCACAAGGCACATTGAACAGGAATTCTTCTCGTATATGAGGCCAGGTGCTGCTTATTAAGATTGATCATATTAAGTCCAGAGAAGGTAGGTAGGGTTAGGACTAATATAATAAAGACGAAATTAAATACAGCCAGATCGTCGCTGTGATGAATATACATCCCTATAGAAGAGAATATCGTACAATACCTTACTATTGATTCTCAACCTCTTAGTTACCCAGGAAACTACAAATATTATTAGTGAACTAACGTGCAGCTTTGATCCTTACTTACACGTGGACCTGTGAATAAGACGAGAAACTGGGGAATTAATATTGTGTTAGCAGTGACTTCACGTTTTATTATTATCTTGCAACATTGTGATGGAGCGGAGCGGATGTTGAAGCAAAACAATACGTCGATTAAGGGGCTTGGAGGTTCTCGTGTTTCTAAATATACGCTTTTTTCGGTTTTTCGTGTGTACGTGTTTGGTTGGGGTTGTGTGTGCTTCCGTTTGTGCCTGTATGTGTATATATATGTATGTATATACATATACATATACATATACATACATATACATATACATATACATATATATATATATATATATATATATATATATATATATATATATATATATATATATATATATATATATAAATGTCTGTGTGTGTTAAAAGCCCAGATTATACCCCCGTCCAGAATGTATTGCACTCGGGGTTAAAGCAGCAAGATGCACTCTTTACTCTTTACTTTTTGGACGAATGAACAGACCCGTGACGTCGTCTTCCTGCCGCCTTAAAAAAAAAAAAAAAAAAAAAAAAAAAAAAAAAAATATATATATAATATATATATATATATAATATAATATATACATATATACATATATATACATATATATATACACATATATACACATATGTGTATATATATTATATATATATATATATTTATATATATATATATATATATATATATGTATATATATGTATATATATGTATATATATGTATATATATGTATATATATATATATATATATATATATATATATATATATATATATTTTTTTTTTTTTTTTTTTTTTTTTTTTTTTTTTTTTAAGGCGGCAGGAAGACGACGTCACGGGTCTGTTCATTCGTCCAAAAAGTAAAGAGTAAAGAGTGCATCTTGCTGCTTTAACCCCGAGTGCAATACATTCTGGACGGGGGTATAATCTGGGCTTTTAACACACACAGACATTTATATATATATATATATATATATATATATATATATATATATGTATATGTATATGTATATGTATATGTATATGTATATGTATATGTATATACATACATATATATACACATACAGGCACAAACGGAAGCACACACAACCCCAACCAAACACGTACACACGAAAAAACGAAAAAAGCGTATATTTAGAAACACGAGAACCTCCAAGCCCCTTAATCGACGTATTGTTTTGCTTCAACATCCGCTCCGCTCCATCACAATGTTGCAAGATAATAATAAAACGTGAAGTCACTGCTAACACAATATTAATTCCCCAGTTTCTCGTCTTATTCACAGGTCCACGTGTAAGTAAGGATCAAAGCTGCACGTTAGTTCACTAATAATATTTGTAGTTTCCTGGGTAACTAAGAGGTTGAGAATCAATAGTAAGGTATTGTACGATATTCTCTTCTATAGGGATGTATATTCATCACAGCGACGATCTGGCTGTATTTAATTTCGTCTTTATTATATTAGTCCTAACCCTACCTACCTTCTCTGGACTTAATATGATCAATCTTAAAATAAGCAGCACCTGGCCTCATATACGAGGAAAGAATTCCTGTTCAATGATGCCTGTGAGTGAGTCAGTGGCACGCAGTCCCTTTGTCCGTCACTCACTGGGTCATATACCTTGACTGCGACGTCGAACCTTCTCCTGCAGCATTAACAGCGATCGGACCCAGACAATATTGTCTTTTAAAAGGTACAACGCGCATTTACATATGGAATAAATCCGTGTTGTGCGACCTGAACCACGTGACAAAAATAAACTGTATTGAAAAATTTCCTTGTCGGAGAGCGTGAGTGAAGTTCAAGCCAATCCTGTGGCGCGGTAAGCTATAGCCATTCAGTACTAAGTGGCCGCGCTATGAATACCGTCTAATTTTGGTAACAAGTGTAACATATGGACGAAGTGTCAGGAGGAATAACAGTGCCGGTGTCACGGAGGAGTATCACGAAGCCGCTAGTTCGAGCTCTACACACGTCCTCCTCCACGGGCACCCTCCCAGGCTACTCTCCATACGCCCCAGTAAACTTCACACACATCCGCGGCGAAGAGATCGGATACCGGGACAGCTGACTGAGGATCGCCAAGCGTGCAAGGATGGGCCAGAAATCAACCACTGTTAAACGGCGAGTGAAACAGAGGCGTGAGGAAAACCGCATCTCCCTTCGATGGAGTCGCCACTTGCCATGGTTTACCGGTGAGTCGGTAGTTGCTTGTCCGTGAGTCAGTGCAAATCGCTTTTTCAAGGAGTCACAGCAGAACAGATAAAGATTTGCACGCACCTTTGTCCTTACGAAATGAAAGACATTTCTTCGAATTGCATGATATGTGGCATTTTATGGTCGTTCTTGCCATCTTTCCTGTCATTTCTAGAGTAAATAGGCTCTTTAAAGCTCGCCTGCGACGGACTATTCCGTGCTGCCCAAAACAAACGCAAGCATAAAGCTTTTCTGAATCGCTTGCTACCTGGATTATCGCACAATACTAATCTCCGTGAAAGTTACTAATCTCCCTACAAGACATTAATCAACACCTGTTCGTTTTACAAACACTTGTATATTTCGCATATTAAATCTACTTGATACAAAAAGGGTTATGTACAAAAAAAAAAGAGAGAGGAAGAAATATAATTTCCATGCAAAGTTTGCGACATGATTCTACTCGTGCATGATCACAGGTGCATCCACTGTCACATTCATTCAACTTACCGATATATGATCTCTTGCCGCTAAAATAAAAAACCAGCAATAAATCGAGGATTAGCTCTTCCTATTGGACAGAAAGCTGACATGAATATATCCCGAAAGTGTATCCGTAAACTTGCCTTCAATAATAAGTGTTATAAATACATCGTGCAGGTTTGCCATAGCATTTATGTGAAAGTTCAGCCTGTCGGATTGAGTTTCTGTCTGGCTTCACTGACGGAAGTTTGCATCATTCATTCTCATGTGGCTTGATAAACAAAATGGAACAAGCAGTCGTTGCACATGCAGCGTGGCAGCCTGCCTATGACGTCACGGTACCTGCTCTGAGACGGTGCCTGCTTGCAAGAGACCACCGAGAAGGAAGTAGGAGGAACACGTGGATTTTCTTTCATGCCCGTTCGGGGAGGGAAGAACAATCGCCCAGAAATTTTGTTCCTTGAGTCTATTATTTAATTTACTAATCGTGGTGACGGGGTGCGCGTACAGTGCTCGTGCGTGCCTGTGTTCTTCCGTGCGCGTGATGCCCGCAGCTGAACCTTGAACCAATCAAGCCAAGTTATCGCCATCAAGAACGCCTTATTGTTTTGTGCTTTCCGTGTATAAATATTTGGTGCTTTCCAAGACTCTGTGACACAGGTCGGGGAACATTTAGGAACATCCCGTGAACAAAAGTAGGTGTGGATATGATAAATTCTTCTTGAACGTGCATGCATTATCAAGGCTGATCGTGCAGTATTTTGGTAGCAGTTTCTGAAGTGGAATGACTGAGATACCTAAGCTTTAATCTGACTCACAACCTAACGGCGACTACCGTGGGGAAATTATTTACCTAAACTATGTACCATATGTAAAATGTGCGATGTCTCTACCTATGGTGTTTGGCTCGAACTGAAACCCCAAGAATTATTAGACTAGATACTCGAAGATGTTTCGATCCATTACCTTATGATTTAAGATTGTTTCTGAGTTGTCGTTGTGGTGGAAAGATGAATGCCTGAAGGGAGGCATGTATTTTTGGGTAATAAAGAATCACATTTGGTAGGTTTCAATGCAATGTTTAAAGATAAAATATTGATGATACTAAAACACACGACATTGTTTAAGATAGAAATTCACGACATTTCGACGGAAGAAAAAATATATAAGTATAAAAATAGGGCAGAAGTTACTTTCTGTCACATCGACCTATCCGATTTTTTTTCAAGCTTGTCCATACTGACAATATCGAACTAGACAACCGCCCATTTTCCCTATCTTAAGCATTTCTGGGGGAGATGTGAGCGAGGTGGTAAAGGGCGTTGCAGCACTTGCGAGGTTGCACAGACGGGGAGGCAGACGCTAGCACGTCACCCAAACGTGTCACTCAACGTTCCCCTCATACAGCGGTCGCCTGCTCGCGTGTTTCCCCTCCTCCTGTGTCACACTTTGAGACTGACTGCGGCGGTTTCGAGGCGGAGATCGCGTGTCAGACTCCCCTAGACGAGTCCGGAGTTCATACCGTGGTGTTTTATCGGTCTGCACGGACTGCCGACCGCAGTGGAGACGGCTGAGGCGCGTCTGGAGTAAGAGTGTGTAAACGAGACGGCGGCGAGGCATCGGGGTACGTACGCCTGTCGGGTCTGTGGCCGAAGAACTGATCGCTGTCAACGAGCACACTGAGCCCAAGCTGCAAGTGAGGCCGAGGACACGAGCTGAGCCTGTCTCCAATCTGCGTCCGCGAGTGCGCGCGGCCGCCGTGTTCCTGCTGAAGGAACGCAACACTTTAAACACATACGCACGCGTTTCTGTCTGCTTGGCGTGGGACGAGGCGCGACCATGCGAGAGCCGCAAGCATGTTGATTCAGTCACCCGACAATGGTGTCATCGTTCAGAAAGGTGAGTTCGCTCAGCGCCCCCTCCCTTCCTTGAAATCATCCGTTCCGGAATGTTGTGCAAAAAGAAATCATGTATATTTTCGAAACATTTTCCATTATCGAATTGCCCCGGAAATAGTGTCTATGGCATTCCGTATGA
>NC_051391.1:46198424-46200924 GCF_015228065.2 Penaeus monodon
ACTCGGGTCATCCATGTGAACCTCTCTTGACCTGGAATGAGACGGGGATTTGGTCGTCAGGTAGTTTCGTGGCGAGGTCTCGGGTTTCTAAAAGGTGAGTTGATTTGTTTTTCATGGCCGTTTTTACCATCAGCGTTCTTTATTATTGTTATTATCATGTTTTCTTTCTTTATTGTTGTCATGATTATAATTTCATTAGTGTTTTTTATCACCATTCTTTATCCTTGCTATTATAATTTTCTTTGTTAATTCATTTTATTGCCATTATCAATACTACCATTATCTTAATCATTAATGCCTTTATCGTTATTGTCATTATAATTTACAATATTAGCATCATCAGTGTCATTACCACTATGAAGTTTAAAATACCATATATATTAATTTCTACTTATTTATCCATCTATCTATTGATCTATATTTATATCTATCTATTTATATATCTATTCATCTTTCTATTTATCTAATTATCTATGTATCTTTCTCTTTGTCTAATTATCTATCTATCTATCTCTATATATAAAGATAGATAGATTCTTATCATTCATGCCATCCTTATTATCAATATCCCTTATTATATCAGTCATATTTATTTTTTGAATTGTTATCACTATCATTATCATTACTATTATTATTATCATTATTATTAACATTATCGTTATCATCACTACTACCATCCCAGCAGTTGGAGCAGAACAATAGTAATAGTAATGATAACTAAACCTTTGGATAGGAGTTTTGATACTAACAATACCATCAAATCATTAATTCATTTTCGCCTTATCCTTCACAGCCCCTTTTCACAATACACCAATATCGTAGTGTTTGGCACCAACAGTATACTATATACACCGCGTGAGTGAAAAGGTACCCGGACCCTTAAGTTATTATCAGATCTTGCGTAGGCTTGTGAGGGAAAACGAGCTATGTAATGTACTCAGGTTTATACAGGGCTTCTGTTGAGTGCCGCTTGATCCTCTCTGATGTTACCGCGTAGCATTGCGTTAGAACTATAAGACTGTACCTCGTGAAGTTGTGCGTACGTTATGATGTTTTCTAAAATAATTATACATTATGATGATTTGTTTTCGAAAGGTGTGAGTTTGTTATTGTTGTTTCTTGTTTTGATATAGTGGTAGTTGTATCGGTATTGCCATTATCATCATTATCTTTGCCACTGTCACTGTTATTATAATTATCTTTAATTTTGACATTGTGTTTGTTACATTCTGCTTTTGGCTTGCTATAATATCGTGTTTCAGCGTTTTATAACTGGGTTCTAAGATGGCAGGTTTTGGCATAATCGTCACTACCATAATTATTATTACCATAAGATTTTGGCATTGTTGCCTTCATCATAGCTTTCATTTTATATCACCATCGTCAACTTTTTATATTTATTATCAATACTGATATTATTTTTATCATTAACGCAACTGTTAGCTGACCCTGTCCATTTTTTCCAATTAATATGCACTTTCTAAACAGGGTAATTCATGAAACAAATTAACAAATATGTGGCGTGTGAAATACTAATAGCTGAACGTTAGTAAACTAATGAATGTGATTAAGATTATATTTTACTAGACAGAATCTTAACTCTCTCCACTTGAAAATGACATATGACTGTTTTTATTTTTCATTTTCATTTACGTATTTCATCTTTTTCTATACATTTATTTCTCTTCGGTAATGATATACAAACTTCCGAACGTTGAAACCGATACCACAAAAGACCAATAAATACGAGTAAACGACAAAAAACACAATATCACAATCAATCGATCATTCAAACTGCGGGACTAACGCTTTGTTTCACGCGTTTCTCACGGGTCTCCCATACCCAGAAGTGTCTAACCTGACGAGCGGGAGCATCCTCAGAGAGTCAAGGCAAGTGCCCGTGGAGCGTGAGTTAGGATCCTGGATTGTGCGAGTTACAGATCTGAAGCCGATCGTACAGTGCAGCCGTTGGACACGCGGCCCTGCTACCTGTACACCTTGATCCGAGTTAGATTTTCGGTTTAGCAGCGGTGCAATTAGACCAGTAACGTCAGGTCCCTTAAGACAAGTTACTCACCACCGTTACCAAGCCAGTCCGTCCTTTGACTTCCTGCATGTAAAATTCTGAGTGACTTCCATGTCATCGCCATTAGCACGTACCAACTGATCGGGTTCTCCTAACACATCCTCAAATCTTGGATCCTGGTCTTGGTCCATTAGATCTCTATGCCCAGGGGTTTCACCACCCTGTTAATTATATCGAGAGACACTACTAGAGTTTCCAGAGACTCTGAATAGCCAGTAACATCATCGGTAAAGTCCAGGTCAATAGCCTTAATACTACCCAGTGTCGCAATGCAATGATTTCATATGCTCTACCCTGCATCCAGTCCACGCAGGTGTTGAAAAAAGGGTGTAATGTCATACCCTTGCTTTCCTCCTAATGAGAGCTGGCAATGATGTGGCCACTCCCCTTGGCTCTATTTCATGAATTGCTATG
>NC_051391.1:46205924-46210924 GCF_015228065.2 Penaeus monodon
GAACCCGTCAGTCCTCTTTTCTGGCTGCGTCCGGGGTCTTCTTGGCGGGAGTCTTTGCGTCTTTCCTCTCCTTCTTGTCTGGTGCCCCTTGCTGCTCTCCCTCGGGGTCTCGGGCATCCCTAACGACCACAACGACCGGGTCTTTCAGCAGCCTCATCTGGTCCAGGATGAGGTAGAACGCGGCGCCGAAGACTCCGGTTAGGACCAATTCAGCAAGCATGGTGTCCGTGCGGTTCGTCTTGCAGTGACGTCGTGAGCGAGACCCCGAACTAGGAGATCGTCGAGGGTTCTACGACTTTGGCTCCGTGTGGCAATGACGACAAAGAACCCAATGATTGTTTACTCAGAGGTCAGAAGGATTTACTAATTTGTGTCATTGGAATGTGTTAAATGTTGTTGGTTTTGTGGCTGTGATGGAACTGTTGGTCCTAATTTATAAACTGGTACTGCGCTTCGCTAATGTTTGTTAAGCTCATGCGAAACGTTTCAGATTACAAATCTAAACGTTTTGTCACTTCCACTCCTTTCACTTTCCCTGTTTTCAACAAGAAATCAGATTATACAGTAATCTTATGTTACAAACTTCCAGTGTGCTGAAACGAAATATTCCGACTCTAACAATGGCTACTCAAACTCACTCCACGATCACAGTTTCAGTCGCCAAACGAACTGGAGCTTCCCTTGGAGATCCACCTCCACCTCCAATGCGCTAGACCTCGAAGGTTTTCCCAGGGACGGTGAACTGACCCTCTGCGAGTACCGCTCTTTTGTTGCAGTTGGTCCACAGGCACACGATCATGACGCACATGAGCATCATTCCAGACAGCAGCGCTTCCGGCACCATCCTTCAGTGTCTTCAGTTCTCTAAATGTCTCGCAATCAGATTTTTTTCTCTCTCTCTTTCTCGAACCGGACGTTTTCTGGTCCGTATTTGACAAGAAAAGACCGTCCTACAAGGTGTCTACCTTTTCATGGGAGTTCACTGAGCCTAAATATTATGATCCATGTCCTATAGCCAGGCAAGTCGCTGGAACGTACAAGACATTGGATTACTGCCTCTGAACATGCTTCAAGTAGACATCTCAACAGGAGACATTCATAAAAGAATTCATGGCCAAGAATGACATTCATTATAAAGTGATACAAGTCACAGTGACACCTATCAAGTCTATGGTAACGACAGGTACCTCAAATTACCACTTTTTGACAGTAAGCGTTAATTTAAGGCCTATTCCAGTCCTGGATATATGCAGTGAAAAGAAAAAATAACTTTGAGAAATAACGACTCTATTTTTATCTGATTTTATATTTTAAAAATATGAAGTTCCATACGTAATAATTTTCTCCACTTGGTGCAGTTAGTTACTCTTGCAGTCATTTCATCAAAACATTTAATTTAGTTTACTTACGCGTAGAAGAAAATCTATTAATAGTTTACATATTATACATAGTATACACTGGCGTTGTATTGTTTCAGCCAAATTATATATTCACCGAACCAGACTTTAGGTAACATTTCACGTCTCACAAGCACTAATATACACGTGTTCACCTTAGAGAGTACTACACATCGCAGAGTTCCAGAGGGTAGTCACGGCCACCATTAGCATCTTGGCCGACGCCAGCCTCCATGATGACTTGTAGGTTACACTGCGCCGTAATATGCGCACACCCGTGTATGCTAAACTGCTATCAGTAACCGAGTTTTCAATCACGACAGGAAAGAAAACACGCGCGTAGGTTATCCCCAAGAATACATGGGCGGGAGATGCCTCACGAGACACCAGGTACAGCGACAGGACACGTAGGAGCGCGGGCGTGGCACCGTAATGAAGGAGGCGCTGCTTACTGAGGCACGCGCGGCCGAGTCCTCCGCTGCACCGAGTCTCACGTGGCCATGATTCCACGCCGCCTTTCCTCCCTCGCCCTCGCATAAAAGTTCCCCTTTGGAGCCCTGCCTACGGATCGGAAAGATGTGAGAGTGCATTACCTTGATCCTTAACGCAGAGGTCCTGCCAAACAGTTTTGCAATTTGAAATACCCTGCAAGTGCATGTTATCCCTACGTTTCAATGTCCGGAGGATGCTGTGGTTGAGCGAGCAGAGAGGGGGGGGGCTGCTGGTGACTAGTTCGAGACACGTGACAATGGGCCGTCAGCCTCGGCTGTAAGGTGATACGTGAACCACAGAGCATTGGCATAACAGATCGTTATCCCAAAAGCAAGACCTGTGCAGCAGTATACAGAGGAGGATGGATAATTCAGTAGATGGGAATGAGCCTCTCTTTCAATCCTCCATCTCATAGGCTGTGAGATTTGTCTAATCCGCGGGTGAGAACGCTCGCCACGAACAAGGGCTTGTCACGTACGCGGCTTGAAACAGACTTTCAGGCAACTTTTGTCACTGTAAATATTGATGATGTAATGATTACGTAAACCAAAACTTAAGTAGTCTTATTACTTTTCAGTCGGCAATAGAGCCCTTGCTTTCTTCAATAAGGTCTTTCTCAACCCTCGTTTAACATTTAAATAATAAATATATAACATCGAAATTCTTCAGTATCAAGTCTTCCTAATGGACGCTTCAAATTCCTGGTAGCTTTTCGTAATATATATATATGAAGTGGCATTGGGTATTCTGATTCCATCCTGATCTTCTTTACTAAGACACAGCAGATGTGTCAGAGGTCACAGTCAATACGAATGATATTCTATATAACTCCCCATCCACGCCGTTGAGAAAAGAGGCAATGGTTGATCAATAGGCGACGAGGAACAGAAAAAAAAACGAATGAGAGCCGAACAGAAGTCAGAGTGAGAAAAGGAAGAGGTGATGTGATGTAAGCGCGTCAGAACATAAGGTATTGTGACAGCGGTATGAGGCAGTGCGGTCAAGAAGGAGCGTGTAGCATCGCATATCATCTTCAGGTTCTGGCAGCTATATGATACGTCTTGTCCCTGCCTCGCCACTCAACATCCTGTGCGAGATTCTCATCCTCTGATTCCTCCTTACCTGTTTCCTACATTATCTGTCTCCGTTTTTATATTCCCCTTGAAGAATATTAAGTGTTTAATTGTTTAGAATTGTTGAAGGAAATTTAAGTGGATAATGAGAGAAGCCTGCACTACAGGATGTCGTCATGCGACTTCTCTGCGATGGTGCAACAGCATGTGATTAAAAATAAGAAAATCATTCTGGACAGCGATTTTTCTTATGATGAGATATCATTAGATAACTATTCATTATGCAAAATAGGTGAATAATCTGTCAGTCAGAGGATGATGTAAAAGAAGAAATTATTACATGCAAAATCTTAATCGTGGAATCGAACAGTTATTATAAATAAATAGTGTGCATGCGACAGAAAAAAACAACGTAAAACTATAAGGCAGTCACACTTATATATAACCAATAAAGGGTAATATTCCCAGTAACGTTCTATATTGTTCTATATATAAAGCACACTAATTTAGTTCCCACCATACTGCAACATAAGGAAGCGTACTTTATTAATGAGAAAATCTAAGAAATGCAGCGAAACAAGCGAATTATCTTGTTCTGTAATCTAGCTAATTTCATACGTTAGAATTGCGTATTCGTATGCGTGTGTGTGTGTGTGTGTTGGGGGGGGGGATGTGTGTGTGCGTGCGCATAACTAATGAGCACGTGCGCCTATACGTAAGCATATGCAGATGTCTATTTTTTTTATAATGAATAAGTAATCATATAAACTAATCATATAAGCTACCATGAACATAAATTAATTTCCAAATCTTTCTTTTTACATACATAAAAAAATAATCTGCAGCAGTCTGTTATCTAAATGTATTTTACAATCATGCATACAACAGAGCAGGAAGAGTGTTCGAGTTGCACTAATGATTTTTTCCTGAGGGAACTAAACTCGAAAAATTAGGTCTGCCGCCTTTCCAAAGTTTATAAATCGCACGAGTAAATATAGATTAAAATCGTTAATCAAAGGAGCTGATGTTTTTACCTCTGACTCAAATAAATTTAGCCCAGCATTGATTACGTGTTCGTGTTCGATGCGAATGACCTCATTTTGGAAGCTGCATCCGAAATCCTTCATACAAATGCAACTAACGGAGATAAGGGACCACAAGTATAAACTGGAGCCAGACAGCACTTCTTGAAATACGATTGCATAGCGGGAAGGTGACATCATTTTGGATTCGTTGAGATGGTGTCACAATAAATGAATAAAAAATAAATAAATAAATAAATAAATAAGGATAACTGTACACTCGCCCGCATGACTAACTAACCGTGATTCGTGAGGTGTGCGGAGGCGAAGCGGTTAAGCTGTGATTAGTATTCAACACATGGACACCCTAACACGCTGCCCGTATTGAGCGGTCACGCAAGGGCACCGAGGCACAGGATCTCGGGAGCGGGTCGGAGGTGGGAAGGTGGTGATTGACGCCCGACGGAGGGAACCCAGATGAGGTGTCCTCTTTGAATTGAAGGAGAGAGAGAGAGAGAGAGAGAGAGAGAGAGGGAGGGGGGGGGGAGAGATAGGGAGCGGTTCAAGGTCCACATGGAGGATGGGGAATTGGAGTTATTGGGGGAAGGGTGGGGATTTGAGATGTTGGGGAAGGGGGGGGGGTAGAGGGAAGGGGGAAGGTGATGCATTTTGGGAAAGGAGGCAGTTATAGGAGGAATGTGGAAAGAGTAATGGTGTTGACTGAGGAGGAGGGAAGGAAAATGATGTAGCAGTTGAGAGTAATGAGCTAGATTCAACTGAATATGAGTACTCAATACTTATACTGTTTGGCTTTCACAGCCACCAATTTCCTACAATTTTCCGTACGTTAATGATAATAGCAATAAAAAGTAATAAAATTGACACTGAAATTATTATTGTAACGGCAATTAAGGAAGCAGTAACAGTAACCATTACACTGAAGTTGATATTCATGAAATTAGTAATCCTAGTAACTGCAGTAATGACACAGTGATAACACGAAGCTACATAATCAT
>NC_051391.1:46220924-46223424 GCF_015228065.2 Penaeus monodon
AGGCTCACTAGATTTTAATGGCCATTTGAGTGGCTGCAATGCGATTTCAGTGATTTCAGTCATTGTTTACAATGCATCTTTGTTCCATGGGGCTTTATCTACAGAATTATGAAAAACAGACATTTTAAGCAACCTTGTAAGTCTGTACCTCTGTTTGAAGAAGCACAGCATGTGACTTTTCCAAACTGTATGCCTTGAAGTATTAAAAGCCATGCAAAACATTAAGACATCTTGATGCCAGAACCAAGACCAGAAACTTGACTGTTACATACATCCTTAAACCTGGGTGCAACAATGTAACACCAGTATATATAAGTCTATATATGAATATATAAGTAAATTCTCTTACCCTACTGTGTGCTTGGATAGCTTCCCTCCAACTCAGTCGTCGCTATACATCCGCTCCAATCTGTCAGAGACTACTAAGCCAACCATCCTACCTTTACCTGCCTCCCCTTCCCCTTACTCTTCCTCATTCCCTTCCTGTTCTCTTTTATTACATACTTATAGGTATATGATTTATAACCATCCAAATAATAATATCTATTGGTTATCATGTAGTATCTATATGTTTTAATTAGATAATTTTTAAAAGTAACTATTCAGGTTACCAATACAAAAAAAATACTTTCTGATATGTAAAATCAAGCTCTTCAAACAATGACGACCACATTTGCTACTAGGAAAAGTTCATTCAGGGCAGCCTGATAGTAGTATATCATCAAAGTTGCAACAGTCTTGACAAATCACACCCTAGCAAAAGCCAGCAAACTTCCACCACATAAAATCTAGCTTGATAGAGACGGATTTGGAGAAAAGGTATGAATGAGAATGAATATATTCACTGTACAAGAGAAGTATTCAACCAGTTATATCTTGATCAGAAATGTATTAATTCTCATTCATTTCACTTCTATATTTGTCACAAAGACCATCATTCAGAGCCTGCCAGAATGTACATGGTGGAGGTTTGTTGTCTTTACTGCAGTGTAAGTTAGTAACATTTACTATTTTTTATTCACATCTTTTTCTATTTGTCTATCATGAATGTAAAGTAGACTTACTATATTCTCCTATCTGAGTCAGTGCTTTGTATTGAAAGCCTTATATGAAATTCAGCCATATATAGAGTTATTGACGAAGGCTGTTATGTATTTCATTCTTCCTCCTAATTATGAGTATCCAGTTATAATTTATAATTTATTATGTAAAAGCTATATATGTGGGAAATAAAAGTTTTGGAAATGGCTATTAGTGTTATTTTTCTGCTTTAGAATACTAAAAGTACTTCTTAAATAGAGTAACACAAATGTAACTGGAAATAAAGTCTTAAGATATTTTTAAAAATGTCAGTGTAATTTAGATTTCTAAGTGAGATACCTTTTTTTTTTTTTACTCATCCCATTTATAAGCTGTATGTTCTTTCTTGCAAGCAAAATCCTCAGTTCCCTCACTCCAATTTGCAATAAACTACAGTCTTGGTTACACCCAGTTGTACGATGGTAAACTATATAACCTATACTATTGTGTTGATAGTTATATAAAGCATTTATTTTACTGACTTTTATAGCTTCTACCTGTTAATAGTGTTATTTTATTATTAATATTTCTTAATAACAGGGAAAAGGTTTCCTATGTTACAGTGTATGCTTAGAATCATTGGCAGCAGGAGGCTCTTGAGTGCCACAATAAACATATTGTGGCACTCAATATGTTTATTGTGGTACTGTTTAATTTTCTTTAACAAATCTTTTCCTGTTTAATTTTCATTAACAAATACAGACATCATGGGCCCCTGCAACAAATTTAGCAAAGGAGAACAATCAATTTGAAAGTGAAACAAAATGTTATTTAACAATAGAGAGTGGATGACCCGTGAATGCTATTGGCTGTGATTTAGACAGTACATGTACCTAGGTACATTACATTATACCATATAGCTCTCTTAAGTTTCATATGTAATATGGTGTGCATACAGCTAAATCTCCTAGTATTCTCTTTCACATAATATATCGTAAATATTGAGCAGCACATAACTGTATTGTCATCTTAGGCTAAGTACTATGTATGCTGCAAGTACCAACTAGGATCCTCATTAGCCATTTCAGGTGATGGAAACCTGACTACAAGCCTAGAGTAGCAATGGATAAGCCAGGATTAGTGATCATATGCCAATGCTTCACATTTTCAGCATCATTCATCCTGGAGTTCATAAAAATTTCAAAAACCCATGGCTAAGATTTCTTTTATTTTCTTTCTGTGGTGGTTTTCATTTACTCCCAGAGTAACTTTATTCTTTATTGTGTGTGTGTGTGTGTGTGTGTGTGTGTGTGTGTGTGTGTGTGTGTGTGTGTGTGTGTGTGTGTGTGTGTGTGTGTGTGTGTGTGTTTGTGTGTGTGTGTGTGTGTGTGTGTGTGTGTGTGTGTGCACGTATATTCTTGTGGGTGTGCATAAGTGTGTATATAAACTAAAAAAAAAATGAAATTAACATCAATATGAA
>NC_051391.1:46230924-46233424 GCF_015228065.2 Penaeus monodon
ATTGTTATTTCACCAAATTGATATGTAGTACTATTATATACAGCCATAACAGTACCAAATAAAACATATTTGAATGTATTGAATGATAAATAAGTGACATTAGTTGTATCATAAATGTGGAGAAATCCTTAACCCTTTTAATACGGTGATGCCATTGTCAGCATCATGTTGGTAAGTCAGAGTTTCCTGTGTTATGAATGTTAAAGTTTCTTTGCAATAGATCAGCTTGGATTTTTTCTTTTCTTTTCTTTTCTTTTTAAGAACTTTTTGGAGATATTGTATATTAATAAGAGTACCATCATTCTTGATGATTATAGGTTTTGCAATAACAATTTTACTTTGCCATGAATCTGTTTACCCAGAGTATGTGTATATGTGTCTGTATGTGTACATATATATATATATATATATATATATATATATATATAATATATATATATATATATATATATATATATATATATATGCATACATGCATACATTACATACATACATACATACATACATATATATATATATATATATATATATATATATATATATATATAATATATATATATATATACATACATACATACATACATATACATACATACATGTACACACACACATACATACACTACATACATACATACACTACATACATACACACATATAATATATATATATATATATATATATATATATATATATATATATATATATATAAAACACCGGCACTCTCCGATGAAGGGAACTGGGGACCCTACCACGTACTCACTCCAAGAGCATCACAACATGAAAACTACAATTAATTATCATGCTGTGACCACGGCAGCTCAAACATGAACCTCCGTAAAAAAAAAAAAAATACATACATACATACATATATAGATATATTTTTTTATTAATTAGTACTGTGGATTAGATCACAAACCTTTGCTGGTTGAAATGAAACAGTTTCTTCATATGCTCATATACAGTAGATAGTTATTCTAAATTTTCTTGCAGTAAACCTCTTTAAGTGATATACATTTAATCTTTTTTCTTTCTTCTATTTCTTCTTTTCATAAAATACTGAACGTCAGATATATCATACGTAATGTTTTAGCCCCCAGGCATAATAGTACAGCATTTTCTTGTCAGATTTGCAAATAACTGAAACCAGGAAATAATAACATTGATATTATTAATTCAGTAAACTTCAAGGAAATTTATGAACATGATTATAATAACTCACCTTGTTGTGAACTGTCAAATTCCACACTTTGTAGGTATTTACTTCCTCGATCACTTTGCACCAGAGACTCTAAAAAACAAAAAATGGAATTAATTAAATGCCTATAACTCTTGATTGGGAAATTTGCAGTATGCTACCTGTATTTAATAATATTAGCAGCTTTGAATAACTTGGTAAATATGAACTATCAACATATATGTCTATGAATTTTGAAAAGAGTGTATTTAGGTCTCCAGTTACATGCACTTATGTTTGAATATTCATTTTTTTTTTATAAGTTACAACACTATATTGACCTAAGTTCCATAACTGTTCTTTTCATAACTAGAAGGCATTGGACAGTGGATGTCTTAGATTAATGTTCAACAAACATGGAAATAGCCATATATACACACTGGTTCACACACACCTACACCTACTATATATATATGCATTTATGCATATTCACATATGCAAATGTATATGGACACTGATGATGATACTTTAAATGAAACACACAACACACAATTCTGTGGCTTCTTTGTCTCCAAACTTGGCTTCTGTATAGGATGTCTATGTGCTACAGACATGTAAGATGGATTAACTCTCACTGGAAATATGAGTGACATTTAGTCCTGTAATATTCCTTGCTATATTGATAATTTAGTCTGTTCTTTGACTGAAGAAGTAACTCAGGAAGGAATTGCTTTAATTTGTCCATTTTGATGTAAACTGACAAAACTGATTTTGGTTTTAATGTGTTGTAAAAAGAGTTTATTGCATATGAAATGTGTATTGCCTATGATGAATAAAAAAAAATATTAACAGTATTATAGATGAACTGAGTTAACTATTGACCTTATTTTCTTGTCAGATTGTTAGATAGTGCTAGGTACAACTGCATAAAACAATTAATGAAGGGAACATGCTTTGAAGTATAAAGCAATATTTAGAACCAACCCTGATAATATAGTAGTACCAGTATACTACTAGAGACTGAGGTCAAGAAACCTAAGAAGCCTTACTGAATCTCCAACTTCTGATCAGGTGTCTTACACAGAAAGAAGTTGTATGGGTAGTAACGGAATTTGAGAGGGTAACAATATTAAATTGTAAGAGTAATGATGATAATGTGAGTAATGAAATCTAAATGATATATTGATTAGTTGTGAGGAGAGTTTGTATTGCTTTTTACTTTGTTAATAATGAGTCATATTGGCAAGGAGAGGAAGACTGTCTTCAATTAATTATAAAAAAGTTACTTTATTTTTATATATACTTGGAAATAGATATGAGAACCAC
>NC_051391.1:46238424-46243424 GCF_015228065.2 Penaeus monodon
GCAAGTGCTGCAACGCCCTTTACCACCTCGCTCACATCTCCCCCAGAAATGCTTAAGATAGGGAAAATGGGCGGTTGTCTAGTTCGATATTGTCAGTATGGACAAGCTTGAAAAAAATCGGATAGGTCGATGTGACAGAAAGTAACTTCTGCCCTATTTTTATACTTGTATATTTTTTCTTCCGTCGAAATGTCGTGAATTTCTATCTTAAACAATGTCATGTGTTTTAGTATCATCAATATTTCATCTTTAAACATTGCATTGAAACCTACCAAATGTGATTCTTTATTAACCAAAAATGCATGCCTCCCTTCAGGCATTCATCTTTCCACCACAACGACAACTCAGAAACAATCTTAAATCATAAGGTAATGGATCGAAACATCTTCGAGTATCTAGTCTAATAATTCTTGGGATTTCAGTTCGAGCCAAACACCATAGGTAGAGACATCGCACATGTTACATATGGTACATAGTTTAGGTAAATAATTTCCCCACGGTAGTCGCCGTTAGGTTGTGAGTCAGATTAAAGCTTAGGTATCTCAGTCATTCCACTTCAGAAACTGCTACCAAAATACTGCACGATCAGCCTTGATAATGCATGCACGTTCAAGAAGAATTTATCATATCCACACCTACTTTTGTTCACGGGATGTTCCTAAATGTTCCCCGACCTGTGTCACAGAGTCTTGGAAAGCACCAAATATTTATACACGGGAAGCACAAAACAATAAGGCGTTCTTGATGGCGATAACTTGGCTTGATTGGTTCAAGGTTCAGCTGCGGGCATCACGCGCACGGAAGAACACAGCCACGCACGAGCACTGTACGCGCATCTCTCCCCCCGTCACCACGATTAGTAAATTTAAATAATAGACTCAAGGAACAAAATTTCTGGGCGATTGTTCTTCCCTCCCCGAACGGGCATGAAAGAAAATCCACGTGTTCCTCCTACTTCCTTCTCGGTGGTCTCTTGCAAGCAGGCACCGTCTCAGAGCAGGTACCGTGACGTCATAGGCAGGCTGCCACGCTGCATGTGCAACGACTGCTTGTTCCATTTTGTTTATCAAGCCACATGAGAATGAATGATGCAAACTTCCGTCAGTGAAGCCAGACAGAAACTCAATCCGACAGGCTGAACTTTCACATAAATGCTATGGCAAACCTGCACGATGTATTTATAACACTTATTATTGAAGGCAAGTTTACGGATACACTTTCGGGATATATTCATGTCAGCTTTCTGTCCAATAGGAAGAGCTAATCCTCGATTTATTGCTGGTTTTTTATTTTAGCGGCAAGAGATCATATATCGGTAAGTTGAATGAATGTGACAATGGATGCACCTGTGATCATGCACGAGTAGAATCATGTCGCAAACTTTGCATGGAAATTATATTTCTTCCTCTCTCTTTTTTTTTGTACTACCCTTTTGTATAGTAGATTTTAATAAGCGAAATATACAAGTGTTTGTAAAACGAACAGGTGTTGATTAATGTCTTGTAGGGAGATTAGTAACTTTCACGGAGATTAGTATTGTGCGATAATCCAGGTAGCAAGCGATTCAGAAAAGCTTTATGCTTGCGTTTGTTTTGGGCAGCACAGAATAGTCCGTCGCAGGCGAGCTTTAAAGAGCCTATTTACTCTAGAAATGACAGGAAAGATGGTAAGAACGACCATAAAATGCCACATATCATGCAATTCGAAGAAATGTCTTTCATTTCGTAAGGACAAAGGTGCGTGCAAATCTTTATCTGTTCTGCTGTGACTCCTTGAAAGAAGCGATTTGCACTGACTCACGGACAAGCAACTACCGACTCACCGGTAAACCATGGCAAGTGGCGACTCCATCGAAGGGAGATGCGGTTTTCCTCACGCCTCTGTTTCACTCGCCGTTTAACAGTGGTTGATTTCTGGCCCATCCTTGCACGCTTGGCGATCCTCAGTCAGCTGTCCCGGTATCCGATCTCTTCGCCGCGGATGTGTGTGAAGTTTACTGGGGCGTATGGAGAGTAGCCTGGGAGGGTGCCCGTGGAGGAGGACGTGTGTAGAGCTCGAACTAGCGGCTTCGTGATACTCCTCCGTGACACCGGCACTGTTATTCCTCCTGACACTTCGTCCATATGTTACACTTGTTACCAAAATTAGACGGTATTCATAGCGCGGCCACTTAGTACTGAATGGCTATAGCTTACCGCGCCACAGGATTGGCTTGAACTTCACTCACGCTCTCCGACAAGGAAATTTTTCAATACAGTTTATTTTTGTCACGTGGTTCAGGTCGCACAACACGGATTTATTCCATATGTAAATGCGCGTTGTACCTTTTAAAAGACAATATTGTCTGGGTCCGATCGCTGTTAATGCTGCAGGAGAAGGTTCGACGTCGCAGTCAAGGGATATGACCCAGTGAGTGACGGACAAAGGGACTGCGTGCCACTGACTCACTCACAGGCATCATTGAACAGGAATTCTTTCCTCGTATATGAGGCCAGGTGCTGCTTATTTTAAGATTGATCATATTAAGTCCAGAGAAGGTAGGTAGGGTTAGGACTAATATAATAAAGACGAAATTAAATACAGCCAGATCGTCGCTGTGATGAATATACATCCCTATAGTAGAGAATATCGTACAATACCTTACTATTGATTCTCATCCTCTTAGTTACCCAGGAAACTACAAATATTAGTGAACTAACGTGCAGCTTTGATCCTTACGCACACGTTGAGCTGTGAATAAGACGAGAAACTGGGGAATTAATATTGTGTTAGCAGTGACTTCACGTTTTATTATTATCTTGCAACATTGTGATGGAGCGGAGCGGATGTTGAAGCAAAACAATACGTCGATTAAGGGGCTTGGAGGTTCTCGTGTTTCTAAATATACGCTTTTTTCGTTTTTTCGTGTGTACGTGTTTGGTTGGGGTTGTGTGTGCTTCCGTTTGTGCCTGTATGTGTATATATATGTATGTATATACATATACATATACATATACATATACATATACATATACATATATATATATATATATATATATATATATATATATATATATATATATATATATATATATATATATATATATAAATGTCTGTGTGTGTTAAAAGCCCAGATTATACCCCCGTCCAGAATGTATTGCACTCGGGGTTAAAGCAGCAAGATGCACTGTTTACTCTTTACTTTTTGGACGAATGAACAGACCCGTGACGTCGTCTTCCTGCCGCCTTAAAAAAAAAAAAAAAAAAAAAAAAAAAAAAAAAAAAAAAAAAAAAAATATATATATATATATATATTATATATATATATATATAAAAATATAATATACATATATAAAATATACTAAAAATATATACACATATATACATATATATTAATATACATATATATACTATATATATACATATATTACATATATATATACATATATATCATATATATATATATATATATATCATATATATAATATATATATAAAATATATAAACGTAGTAATAATCTTATATAACCAATATATATGCCTATAACATATTGCAATTAGTTTTCATGAGCATTTCAATGACTATTTAGAATGTACACTGTACTGCCAAATAAAAATCTGCTTAATTAAGCTGCATTAATGTATAACTGGTACTGGCCAAATAAATCTATAATAATATAACGTAGATATATTATAACCATAGTAAATATTTCAAGTTTTAGTCTGATACAAAATTCAATGTAGATTTCAATGCACATGGAATGGCTTCAGTCGGGAATATGGTATACACATTACATGCTAAAGCGGAAGGAGTATATTCTGGCCTAAGGGATATATTCTAGTCTAGCCCATTTTATACCCGGTAGTATAACCTGGCCTAGCCTGGCGCATACCCCGGGTATAAAACAGCCTAGCCTAAAATGACCCCGGGTATGGCCTGGGCTGTTACACCGGGAAAGACACCTGGGAAACGGAACCCATCTGCCAGCTGTACGATTCGGCTGTTGGAGTCTGGTCCGTAGTCGAGACCAGCTGTAGATTTATGTGTGTCTGTATAGATGAAAAAAAAAATTAAGTGTGGCCAAAATCATTAACTGGTCGGTAAGTGTATGATTGCGGCCGTTGTAATGCATTGGGAGTTGTGTTATGTTAAGCTATGTATTTATGTATTGAATTCAGTGTTGCATATATCGTAGCTTAGTGTGTAACTACCATATTTGAAAAGGGTATAATGGCTGCATTGTATAGATCAAGATAAAAAATTGCAAAGAACATTCGTATGGAGATAATGTATGAATATTTGCACTAGTATGTGAAGGCGTGTTTGAGTTGAATTTGATTATACACATTTTTTATGCAGCAGTCAGGAATGGAAGAACTAGCTATATATCTATATATATTTACACACACACACGCACACACACTTACATGCGTGTGTGTGTGTGTGTGTGTTTGTGTTTGTTTGTTTGTTTGTTTGTTTGTTTGAGTGTGTGTACACATATACTTATATACATACATATATACACATACATACATCACCTACGATGAAATGAAACAGCCACAGTGATAAGGAAAACATAGTATAGGGTTTTCTTGTTATTGTATTTTATATTGTCATTGCGTTTTTTTTATGTTCAAAGCTATTTATAAGAAAATTGACTGGAAAGTTTATTGTGACATATTCGAGAAAGCTGAATAACCAAGCGTTAACAGGGAATAATATTGAAAGAAATTCCTGGTCTACTTCACGGCTAGTTTGTAGCATTCGATCGGTCCCGTAATGTGCGCTTATTTTTAGCTAATTTGCCATAAACATGGTTTTATGTACGGGGTGTGTAAAATACGCTGAGCGGTGGTTTATTTAAAAAGAGTGACAGGTTTTAGTATGGAGATGAGTTCGTTTTACAGGCGTTTGTGCATATGACCGCAGACATCAGCTAGGTCAATTCTGAAACTGTTCGTTAATGGCGCGTAAATCATCCAGACTTTAAAAATGATATATGTCCATGGCGCCAAAAGCCG
>NC_051391.1:46253424-46258424 GCF_015228065.2 Penaeus monodon
TTTGAATCAAATGAACTATATGTTAGTGATTATGAAAACCTTATGTCCATATTAAAGGTTCTGGAACTCCAAGAGCTACATGATCTAGTGCTGGCTGATGCAGCAGAGGTACAGGGACGTCAGGAAACAGACACAGTCACCATCGTGGATGAACTGCGGTACCACATCTCATCAGTGGTGCAGAGCACATCAGAAATCTACGAAGCGAGGACAAAGCTAGAATCTTTGGAAGCTCTCTTGGAAGATTTGGGCATTGAGGCTTAAGCTTTGATTAAGCTGCAAGGGTCTTTTGCTTGAATTGGCAGTTGGGCAGTTGAATTATGTGAGCTAGCATTTTGGCACCAGTTCGACCATCCCTAGCAAGGATAGTTCTGTATTTATTCCATCATATGGTGGGAGTTGGATTTTTTTCTTAAAGAAATAGCCTTACAGATTATTTATCAGTGGCAGATAAGGGTATCAGAATTTTGATGCTGCTTATACCGTAAGCTTTCCCTTGTTCATAATAATGACATTCTGATTTGTCATTCATGCTATATATCTTTTCAGATCATTTTCCTAGCTGTTGAATAGGTGATAGTGTAGAAGAGTAGGAAATGTGTAACAATAATCCATTTTGCTGGTCTTGGCCTATCTAGGTCTTTTGAGTTAGGAAAGCAGATTCTTTGGTAAATAAATTTAAATTCTTCTTATACATTGTTAATGAATTTTTATATGGTCTGATGACTTAAAAGGACTTATTCAACTATTTTTTAAACTATATTTATCTTTTTTTCTCTCTCTCTCTAGATTTACTCTCAGTTGCTCCTCTACACACATAAACAAGCAATAGAAACCTTTATATTATTATCACTTTTTTAATGTAATTTTTTGCAGCTGCATTTTTTCATGATGGAGTATTCAATATTTTGAACATTTGCTGTTCAGATTTGTAGCCACATATTAGGGCGTATGGACAAAAAGGGAGAAAACTTTGGGCTGAGATTTTTGCTCTGTGTTATATTTTTAGAAACAAAAAAACAAAACCAAAAAAAGATATTGCCTTACTTCATCACACTTAACCAGAGAGCAAGAGAGGAAGGTGATTTGGTGTTAAAGAAACTTTTAACAGAATTCACATGAGCCTAAAAGTATTTTTTAAATTTAGAAAAAAATTATGCTGTATTGTTACTCCCATCAAGTCAGTTGGGATTTGAGGTCTTTTTCTTCTTCTTCTTTCCTTCTTTCTTTTTTTTATAAACAAAAGATTTGCCTTGCATCATCAGTCTTACTATAATTTCTTTCTCTTCTTTTAATAACCAAAGATCACATGCACACTGTGGCCTCCAGTGACCTATATTTCAAGCTATTTAATTTCTTACAAACAGCAAATGAGCAGTATCACTATGCAGTGTAATGAGGTTTGCAGTGAAAAAATATATATGTCAGTTTATTACAGAACAGTAATATGTCATTTCTTTTATATTGAGAAATTAGATTCTTGCAAATTTAAGTCCAAAAGATACTTGGTACCTTCATTGGCAGAACACCATTACATTAATCATATACTTGGACATGAACATTGATGGCCTTACACTCAACCCTTCAAAGAAGAATGGTCCAAGATAAACATGAATTATGAAAGGTTATTGAGAAAAATGCATCAGGGTCAAATTCAGAATGTATTTATGGGGAAAAGGCCTTATATTTGAGGTTATCTCTTTAAGTCGTCTATAACTTCCCTTTAGTCAAAAATGTATAATCCAGTTGTCATTTAAGATGAAATAGCCAAAGTTTATTTTTGTCTTGATCAAGAATTTAATCTTGTGAATTTGTGTACATAACATTCAATGAAGATGAACATTGCAGATTTGTCTGTAACAATTCTTCAATTGTACATTTTATTTTTATGATATATGATGAAATATGTTAGACACTTTATTGGTTGTCACATAGACTGAAAAATTAAATATATTATACCCATATAACAATAACTATCTGAAACACCAAAACAAAGTAAATTACATGCTGAAAATATCCTGTAGAATTGCTCTTAGAGACTATTATATTTTGTTGGATGTACAGTGATTGTTATATTAAAGATTGTATTTATAGTCTATTGATACTCATGTGCATTTAATGCATTTTATTTTACATTATATTGGAAAGGTCTAGATGCACTATTATGTGAATTTGCATGACAGCAATAAATAGGTATTATTGGAAACTAACCTGAAGTGTTATAAGGTGTACAAACTTTTTTCAATTTTCCCAACCACAAAAAATGGCTGGAGACACTGAACACATTTACTTTGTTTGTAGGCGTAATGGCCATGGCTGGTGATACATCTAAGGCTCCAGCTAAACCAAACCCAAATGGAAGAGAGAAAAAGAAGGAAAGTGTGTGTGTGCATACTAATCTTCTCTTTAATCTTATTTACGGTTTTCATCTCCCCATTGAAGGCAAAAGATTTTATGAATGATTATTATTTCCTCCTCCTCCTCTTCCTTTTCTCCTCCTCCTCCTCCTCTTGTTCTCTCCTCCTCCTCCTTTTTCTCCTCCTCCTCCTTCTCCTTTTTCTACTCCTCCTCCTTCTCCTCCTCCTCTCTTCCTCCTCCTTCTCCTCCTCTCCTCTCCTCCTCTTTTCCCCCCTTCCTCTTCCTCTTCCTCCTCCCTCTTCCTCTTCCTCTTCCTCTTCCTCTTCCTCTTCCTCTTCCTCTTCCTCTTCCTCTTCCTCCTCCTCCTCCTCCTCCTCCTCCTCCTTGCCTTACCCTGCCCAAAACAAAAATACAATGCCACAAATACCTCCACTCATGATCTCAAAAACAAATTTCACGATCCACGAAAGGGTTGATAGCAGTATGTGTGTGTGTGTGTGTGTGTGTGTGTGTGTGTGTGTGTGTGTGTGTGTGTGTGTGTGTGCGTGCGTGCGTGCGTGCGTGCGTGCGTGCGTGCGTGCGTGCGTGCGTGCGTGCGTGTGTGTGTGTACATACACATATACATACATATACATATACATATATACACACATATACATAAACATATATACACATATATACATAAACATATACACATATAGAAATACATATATACACACATATACATATATATACATATATATACATATACATATATATATACATATACATATACATATAAATACATGTATATATATATATATATATATATATATATATATGTATATATACATACATATACATATATTTATATATACATACATAGATGTATGTACGTGGTAGGGTCCCCAGTTCCTTTCCACGGAGAGTGCCAGTGTTACCATTTTAGGTAATCATTCTATCTATTTTATCCGGGCTTGGGACCAGCACTGACTTGGGCTGGCTTGGCAGGCAATCGAGGTGAAGTTCCTTGCCCAAGGGAAACAACACGCCGGCCGGTGACTCGAACCCTCGAACTCAGAATACCGTCGTGACAGTCTTGAGTCCGACGCTCTAACCATTCGGCCACCGCATCCCCATGTATGTATATATAAATATATGTATATGTATGTATATATAAATATATGTATATGTATGTATATATATACATATGTATGTATGTATATATAAATATATGTATATGTATGTATATATATATGTATATAAAAATATGTATATGTATATATACATACATATATGTATATATACATACATATACATATATGTATACATACATATACATATATGTATACATACATATACATATATGTATACATACATATACATATATGTATACATACATATACATATATGTATACATACATATGGGGCCGCGGTGGCCGAATGGTTAGAGCATCGGACTCAAGACTGTCACGACGGCAATCTGAGTTCGAGGGTTCGAGTCACCGGCCGGCTCGTTGTTTCCTTTGGGCAAGGAACTTCACCTCGATTGCCTACCTAGCCACTGGGTGGCCAAGCCAGCCCAAGTCAGTGCTAGTCCCAAGCCCGGATAAAATACTGAGAATGATTACCTAAAAAAGGTAACACCGGCACTCTCCGTGGAAAGGAACTGGGGACCCTACCACGTACTCACTCCAAGAGCATCACAACATGAAAAAACTAAGTATCATGCTGTGACCACGGCGGCTCAGACATGAACCTACCGTTAAAAGAAGATACATACATATATGTATACATACATATACATATATGTATACATACATATACATGTATGTATACATACATATACATGTATGTATACATACATATACATGTATGTATACATACATATACATACATATATATATATATATTATTATATATATATATACATACATATACATACATATATATATATATATATATTATATAATTATATATATATATATATACACATACATATACATACATATATATATATATATATATATATATCATATATTATATATATATATATATTATATATATATATATATTATAATGGTAATTGTCATTATATATCATCTAAAAGAAGGCAGATCTTGCTCAGTGTCAAGACAAAATGACATGTGTGGTAATACAGAAACACTGTTAAATATTGATTAATTTTAATGTTACTTTTAATATGCTAAATGAATTTATTATTGCTGATAAATATTTAAAGAATTTTGTGCTATTATCACAAAGCAATAGATTTCTGAGAATATATAATGTATGCTGTAGGTGGATCTACATGTATGATTTTTCACAATAAGACTGATGAAAATAGTTCATAACAGATATATAAATAGAAACTTGTACATGACTAAGCATGTATAGCTTTAAAAGTAAAACAAGTTAAAGCATTCACATAATTAATGAATTTTAAGACAAAATAAATGATAATAACAGTGTTTATATTCCAGATGATGGTTTTCTGATTTGTGTATTTTTATATCCATCAAATCCATTTTTAACATTTCATACAAGATGCATTGTGTAATTTTGATTGTATATTTTATCTTCTAATGCATATTTATGAATGATTAACCCAGTGCCACCAGGTATGGCATGTATGCACGTGCCATGCCCTCAGTAAGTTTAGT
>NC_051391.1:46260924-46278424 GCF_015228065.2 Penaeus monodon
GTGTGGTGTGTGTGGTGTGTGTGTGTACTGGTGTGTGTGTGTGTGTGTGTGTGTGTGTGTGTGTGTGTGTGTGTGTGTGTGTGTGTGTGTGTGTGTGTGTGTGTGTGTGTGTGTGTGTGTAGGTACGTAGGTGTGTAGCGGTATGTGTATGTGCGTGAATACCTGACACCACAAATCTTGCTAGCTTGTTGGGGTTGGGTGAGAGTTTATATCCAATATTCAACAGGTTGTTTAACATTTTATAAATGGATAAGTGAAAGGGATTAAATATATCAAAGAATATTTTTCATAGGTCATGGACTTATTCATTTGCATTTATATGGTCAGTTTATTTGAGGAATATTTCAGTTTAGCTATTTTCTGTGCTGGGTTCTAATGTTAAACATATTGTATTTACATTTGCTAAGTTAATGTTTGTATAATTCCAGTCATGTATTGAAACTGTCACTAGTCAACTTCTATGGTCTTTTAATAAACTTAAATGTAGTTTTACCAAAAACCATTACCAGTCATATCTTACATTTGAATCATTTGAGTACCTTGTTTGATTAATGACTATGTTCCACTTTCATATTTCCTCTCGCTCTTTGCTGAAAATTTAGCACCTGAATCCAAATCACATTACAGAAAACAGATTGGTACTACTATTCCAATGGTATTAGTAGAGACTTTCTACAGAGATAGTGACGTCTAGGACTGATGGGCATGAATGACGAGCAATGTATATGCATTGGAAGTTATAAGAAGACCCCCCGGAAGGCATCTTCAACAAGCATTAGGGGACCACTACCTCCAGTTCCACCGAAAACTTCTACAAACATCTGAAAGAGTTGTTTTATTTTATAACATTGTCAATATTATACACCAATATTACAAAGAACTTCACAGGAGTAGTGTAGATAGTAGTGGGCTTAACAAGCAAAAACAAAACACAATGCAAACTTACATTCACCCCAAGCAAATCCACAAAGATACTGCGAAAGATAATGGTAGCAGGAATGACAAAGCCCCAGGACATGAAAGGTAAAGTGAGCCACATGACAACAAGCAGTATGTACATAACCACCTCCAATATCCGAGAATCACCTGAAATTGTAAAAACATAGTTTATACCTATGAGTTAATAAGTTGCACTTGACAGATGCAAAATTTTACAATACAGTAAAATATACAGAGCTTACAGTCACTAAGCTAGATACGAGTGAAGCATGGATGTCAGAAACTCAAAATTTTACTTTTATTTGAAAAAAGGCAAGGGAAAGAAAATTTAATCAATAAGAGGGTAGGGAATGAATTGTCTTTATTTTTTCCCTTTTCGACAACTTCTATATTTCCCCCTAATAAACTCGTATAACAATCAACTATTTGAAACCATTCCACAGCTATTCACATATATTTCACTTTGAAGCACATTCCTTATCTCTCTTGAAACCCACACAAACTTACCTTTCTCAGTTCCTGTATTACTGGAGGAAGTGTTGGCATTTATGATATTTGTGGCTGTTGTATTCATACCATCGGTGCCTGAGACCTGAGCGTTGGCATTATCTGGCCCACATGTGATAAGGACTGCAGCCAAAACTGCATACAGCTGTCTGGAACAATCTAGATTAACTTTTGCTCCATATAATTACTTTTTTTTTTTTTTTTTTCTTTTGAAGATAAAAAATAAAGAAAGAAAGAAGACATGAGAGAAATTCATTCCATCAATATAACTGTTACTATTAGCAATTTACTATTGATACCAATACTGATAACAGTACTGCTGATGATGACTGACATGGGATAATTTATTCATCAATATAACTCAGTGGTTCCCAACCTTTACATCTTGGAGGAGCCCTTGTAATATATATATATTTTTTTTCATATTCCAAGGAACCCCTATATACATAATATAGAATTATGTACAATGGGGTGGGTGCTTTGTGCTCAGGGTGATGTGAAGCAATGGTGTTAAGTACTTGCATGCCTTCTCCCATGCAGCTAATAAATGGATGTGCTGGGGGGAGGGGTGTTGTCCCTCAGCAAGTGAGGCAGGCTGTGGGTCCCATTGGGAGGGCAAACATTGGGGTGCAGGCTGGGAACGAGAGTTGTCCTGTCTGCACCCTGGCAGGTGCCAACCTAGCATGAGGCCTGTGGGGCAAATATAGAATTATGTACAATGGGAACCTCTCAGGCAGATGTTGGACCCCACAGCCTGCCGACCCCTTTCTTTGGGGCAGCGTTGGCAAGGGTGGCAGAGGTGGCATCCACTTGGACTGACTGCCCAAGGCTTAACCTGTGGTGAACTATCCAGGTAGGCGCTTGGAACATCCACTCCTTGTAGCAGGATGAACAGTTACATCTGCTATCATATTATCTAATTAAAGCAATTGGGAGTTGAGGTGGCTGCCCTCTCAGAGGTAAGAAGACCTGGCAGTGGCACGATCAATAAGGGTGGGTACACCTACTACTGGTCAGGTCGTGGCAATGGTCATCACCTCCAGGGAATAGCCATTGCCATCTCCAGCCAACTTCAACTCTCGGTAGATGAGATAACACTGGTTGATGAGCGTATTATGGCACTGAGACTGAAGCATGCTTTTGGTTTTGTGTCTGTTATTGCTGTGTACACACTTCTACCAATGTTTGCAAACTTGATGTGAAAGTGTTCTACACCAAACTGACATGTATGACAGACAATTGCCCCCGGCAAGACATTCACATTGTTCTGGGTGACTTCAATGTGGTATCTGGCTGTGATCAAGCTGGTTACAAGATGTCTGTTGGCCCCCAGGGTTTGGGAGCTGATCCCAGTGATCCTCAGTGAGAACAGCCTCCTTCTCCAGGATTTTGCTAAGTCCAGAGATTGAGGATTTCTGGCTCCTGGTATCAGTGCTCCAACCCACATCGCTGGACATGGTGTAGCAATACAGGTACCATGGCCAAAGAAATCGGCCACATTCTTGTCAGCACTCGATGGAGGATCCTTCAGAATTGCAGAGTTTACTGGAGTGCTGAGTTCTGTGGCACTGAACATAGGCTGGAAGTGGCTACCCTACAGGTCCACTGCAAAACTCCCTGTCACTCTAGCATGTTTCACTTGGACAGACTGAGGGAGGAGTGTGCCCATGGGTTTGCCATGGCAGTCTCTGATCGATTCACCGAACTTGAAAACCTGAAGGACTGTGGGACTCCTTCAAGCATGAAACACTTGAAGCAGTGCATGAGTCCAATGGTGTATGGAGACAATGGAGCCCACTGAAGCTTGTCGCATTGCTCGGTTAAATGGCAATAGGTCTTCAGGTGGAGAGATGGCATTGGTGTTGGAGGAATGGCAGGGTGTGTTGGAGGAATGGCAGTGATTGTGTTGGAGGAGTGGCAGTGATGGTGTGATGGAGGAATGGCAGTGATGGTGTGTTGGAGGAATGGCAGTGATGGTGTGTTGGAGGAATGGCAGTGATGGTGTGTTGGAGGAATGGCAGTGATGGTGTGTTGGAGGAATGGCAGTGATGGTGTGTTGGAGGAATGGCAGTGATGGTGTGATGGAGGAATGGCAGTGATGGTGTGTTGGAGGAATGGCAGTGATGGTGTGATGGAGGAATGGCAGTGATGGTGTGATGGAGGAATGGCAGTGATGGTGTTGGAGGAATGGCAGGATGGTGTGATGGAGGATGGCAGTGATGGTGGATGGAGGAATGGCAGTGATGGTGTGATGGAGGGATGGCAGTGATGGTGTGATGGAGGGATGGCAGTGATGGTGTGATGGAGGGATGGCAGTGATGGAGGAATGGCAGTGATGGTGTGATGGAGGAATGGCAGTGATGGTGTTGGAGGAATGGCAGTGATGGTGTGTTGGAGGAATGGCAGTGATGGTGTGATGGAGGAATGGCAGTGATGGTGTGTTGGAGGAATGGCAGTGATGGTGTGATGGAGGAATGGCAGTGATGGTGTGATGGAGGAATGGCAGTGGTGTTGGAGGAATGGCAGTGATTGTGTTTGGAGGAATGGCGAGTGAATGGTGTGTTTGGAGGAATGGCAGTGATGGTGTGATGGAGGAATGGCAGTGATGGTGTGTTGGAGGAATGGCAGTGATGGTGTTGGAGGAATGGCAGGGATGGTATGATGGAGGATGGCAGTGATGGTGTGATGGAGGAATGGCAGTGATGGTGTGATGGAGGAATGGCAGTGAGGTTGATGGAGGATGGCAGTGATGTGTTGATGGAGGATGGCAGTGATGGTGTGTGGAGGAATGGCAGTGATGGTGTGGAGGAATGGCAGTGATGTGTTGGAGGAATGGCAGTGATGGTGTGATGGAGGATGGCAGTGATGGTGTTGGAGGAATGGCAGGGATGGTATGATGGAGGGATGGCAGTGATGGTGTGATGGAGGAATGGCAGTGATGGTGTGATGGAGGAATGGCAGTGATGGTGTGATGGAGGAATGGCAGTGATGGTGTGATGGAGGAATGGCAGTGGTGTTGGAGGAATGGCAGTGATGGTGTGATGGAGGAATGGCAGTGATGGTTGTGATGGAGGAATGGCAGTGATGTGTGATGGAGGAATGACAGTGATGGTGTGATGGAGGAATGGCAGTGATGGTGTGATGGAGGAATGGCAGTGATGGTGTGATGGAGGAATGGCAGTGATGGTGTGATGGAGGAATGGCAGTGATGGTGTGATGGAGGGATGGCAGTGATGGTGTGATGGAGGGATGGCAGTGATGATGTGTTGGAGGAATTGCACTGATGGTGTGATGGAGGAATGACAGTGATGGTGTGATGGAGGATGGCAGTGATGGTGTGATGGAGGAATGACAGTGATGGTGTGATGGAGGGATGGCAGTGATGGTGTGATGGAGGAATGACAGTGATGGTGTGATGGAGGAATGGCAGTGATTGTGTTGGAGGAATGGCAGTGATGGTGTGTTGGAGGAATGGCAGTGATGGTGTGATGGAGGGATGGCAGTGATGGTGTGATGGAGGGATGGCAGTGATGGTGTGATGGAGGAATGGCAGTGATGGTGTGAGAGGAATGGCAGTGATGGTGTGTGGAGGATGGCAGTGATGGTGTGATGGAGGAATGGCAGTGATTGTGTTGGAGGAATGGCAGTGATGGTGTGTTGGAGGAATGGCAGTGATGGTGTGATGGAGGGATGGCAGTGATGGTGTGATGGAGGGATGGCAGTGATGGTGTGTTGGAGGAATGGCAGTGATGGGGGATGGTGATGGAGGAATGGCAGTGATGGTGTGATGGAGGGATGGCAGTGATGGTGTTGGAGGAATGGCAGTGATGTGTGTGAAGGAATGACAATGATGTTTGTGATGGAGGAATGGCAGTGTTGTGTGAGAGGAATGACAGTGATGGTGTGATGAGGAATGGCAGTGATGGTGTGATGGAGGAATGGCAGTGATGGTGTGATGGAGGAATGGCAGTGATGGTGTGATGGAGGAATGGCAGTGATGGTGTGATGGAGGAATGGCAGTGATGGTGTGATGGAGGGATGGCAGTGATGGTATGATGGAGGAATGACAGTGATGATGTGTTGGAGGAATTGCACTGATGGTGTGATGGAGGAATGACAGTGATGGTGTGATGGAGGATGGCAGTGATGGTGTGATGGAGGGATGGCAGTGATGGTGTGATGGAGGAATGGCAGTGATGGTGTGTGGGAATGGACAGTGATGGTGTGTTGGAGGAATGGCAGTGATGGTGTGATGGAGGAATGACAGTGATGGTGTGATGGAGGAATGGCAGTGATGGTGTGATTATTTGGTAAAGAACCTAGTATATGATAACTAAATCCCAAGAGTCGTCTTTGTGAGTCATCCTTTACCGAGAAAATAACATATAGATTATTTTCCCCTGGTAATCGATGCATTTACTCACCCTTCGTGGGGGCTGGAGAGGGGGGAGGTGACAGCGGTGGAGATGATGGGAGTGGGGGTACGAGGGTAGTGAGAGTAAGAGGGGAGTGGGAGAAGGCCATGGTAATGTTTATGATTACCTATATTATTGCTATTGAAAGAGTGATGTTGATGGAGAATGCATATTTCTAGAAAAAAATATGTATGCGTATGCGTATGTGCATGTGCATGTGCATGTGCATGTGCATGTGTATGTGGTAATGTGTGTGTGCGTGTTGTGGCGTGTGCGTGTTTGGTGTGTGGTGTGTGGTTTGTGGTGTGTTTGTTTGTGGGTGATGGGTGTGTGTGTGTGTGGTGGGTGTGTGTGTGTGGGTGTGCGTTGTGGTGTGTGTGGTGTGTGGTGTGTGTGCGTGTGCGTGTGCGTGGCGTGCAGTGCGTGGGTGCGTGCGTGCGTGCTGGCGTGTTTGTCCTGCACGGAATGGTACCTTGTATATATAGTAAATATATAGTATGTATATGAGTATCATATTATATATATATATATATATATGTGTGTGTTGAGTGTGTGTGTGGTGTGTGGTGGTGGGTGTGGTGTGTGTGAGGGTGTGCAGTGTGGATGTGAGTGTGTGACTGGTGTGTGTGGTGTTGAGTGGTGTGGTGTGTGGGATGGCGTGTGTGTGTGTGTGTGTGTGTTTGTGTGTGAGGTGTGTGTGGTGTGGGTGCGTGGGTGGTGCGTGGCGTGCGTGCGTGCGGGTGCGTGCGTGTGTGTGCGTGCGTGCGTGCGTGCGTGCGTGCGTGCGTGCGTGCGTGCGTGCGTGCGTGCGTGCGTGTTTCCTCACGGATAATGTACCTTTCCAAAGCATCTGTAAACCCTTGTGTGTATAACGTCAACAACGCGACTTACTGTGGCATGAACTTAAATGTAAGCAGGCATTTGGTGTCATTCCAATAATAGCAAATACTTTAATACCCATGAAACAACATAAGATTGATTTGACTGTTGTTCCTCTCTTTCCCTATTGATATAATGGTGACATTATTGTTTTTACACAGCCACCCAACCTTGCAATTATTATTCCTTCCCTTTCAAGTATCCACACTGCAATAAGCGTGAATCTCTTATATCTGTTAGTTTCCAAAATGGACATGGCGGGTGCATCAGATTTAAATAAAAATGCAGAGTCTAAGAAAAGCACGTCTATTCTATAGATCTAGTTCGGTTACCTGGACGCTCATGTCGCTGCTGTTTTGGCACGCATATGAGTATCCAAGGCGAAGATATTAAGAAGCGTCAACGGAGTCTTTGTTACACTGGAACATCAGAAGTTGGAGAATGGGTTTTCTTCGGATTCGGAACTTGACGAGCAGCTCAAGATTTCTCGGAAAATATGAAGTCGCGTCTCTTTGGTCGTGATGGTAAGTATAAAAATGTTTCACTATGGTGTGTTGTAAGGTATTCCGTTCATCTTGCATTGAGATGACCGGCAGTTTGATGCATTTGAATTTAATACAGTGATGGTGTGATGAGGAATGGCAGTGATGGTCTGTTGGGGATGGCAGTGATGTGTGATGGAGGAATGGCGTGATGGTGTGTGAAGGAATGTGTGCAGTGATGGTGTGATGAGGATGTGCAGTGATGGTGTGTGTGTAGGATGCAGTGATGGTGGTGGGAATGGGGAAATGATGGGTGTGAGGAGGAATGGGCATGATGGTGTGAGGAGGAATGGGAGTGATGGTTTTGTTGGGGAATGGCAGTGGTGGTTGAGGAGGATGGCAGTGAGGGGGTGGGGTAGGGAAAGGCATGATGGTGTAGGGGGAATGGCGTGATGGGGTGATGGAGGGAAAGGCAGGGGGGTGTTGGAGAATGGCAGTGGTGGTTGTGGAGGGATGGCAGTGTGGGGTGTTGGAGGAATGGCAGGGTGGTGTGATGGAGGGAATGGGAGTGATGGGGTATGGGGGAAGGCGTGGTGTTGGGGGAAAAGGGAGTGGGTGTTTATGGAGGAATGGGAGTGTGGGGTATGGAGGGATGGCATGTGGGTGAGGAGGGGTGGCTGATGGGGGAATGGCGTGTGGTGTGAGGAGGAATGGCATGATGGGGTGTTGGAGGAATGGCAGTGTGGGGTTTTGAGGAAGGCAAATGATGGGTGATGGGGAATGGGAGGAGGGAATGGGAGTGAGTCGATGGAGGGGTGGCAGTGGGTGTGTTGGGGGAATGGCAGGATGGGGTGTTGGGGGAATGGGAGTGATGGGGTAGGGAATGGCAGGATGGTGTATGGAGGGGTGGCAGTATGTGTGGGGGAAGGAGTGAGTGTGGAGGAAAGGCAAAAGGGGTTGTGTGATGGAGGAAAAGGCATGGGGGTGTGAAGGGGTGGCAGTGATGGTGTAATGGAGGGTGGCAGTGAGGTGTGATGGAGGAATGGTGTGATGGTGGTGGGGGATGGGGTGTGGTGTGATGGGGGGATGCAGTGAGGTGTGATGGAGGGGGTGCGTGGGGGAAGGGGATGATTGAGGAGGGGGCAGTGATGGGGTGATGGAGGAATGGCAGGATGGTGTGGGAGGAATGGCAGTGATGGGGTGTTGGAGGAATGGCGGAAGGGTTTATGGAGGGAAAGGGAGTGATGGTGTATGGAGGAATGGCTGATGGTGTGTTGGGGAATGGCATTTTGGGGAAGGGGGGGATGGCAGTGGGGGTGATGGGGGATGGCGTGATGGTGTGGGAGGGATGGCAGTGAGGAGGAAGGCAGTGTGGGGATGGAGGAAGGCAGTGATGGGTTTTATGGGGGAAGGGGTGATGGGTGTTGGAGGAATGGGAGGATGGGGGTGTGGAGGAATGGCAGTGATGGTGGAGGAGGGAAAGGCAAAAATTTTATGGTGTGGGGGGAGGAAGGGAGTGATGTGGAGGAGGAATGGGAGTGATGGTGGAGGAGGAATCAGGATGGTTGATGGGGAAGGCAGTGATGTGTGAGGGGGGGGGGGGGGGAGGGGGGAGGGGTTTTGGGGTGGGGATGGGGGGATGGCAGTGATGGAGGAATGCATGACGGTTGATGGGGAATGGCAGTGATGGTGTGTTGGAGGAAAGGAGTGATGGTGTGATGGGGGAAGGCAGTGATGGTGTGATGGAGGGTGGGAGTGTGGGGAAGGCAGTGATGGTGGAGGGGGAAAGCCAGTGTGGTGTGATGGAGGGATGGCAGTGTGGGGTTTATGGGGGGATGGCAGTGAGGGGAATGGGGAGTGATGGTGTGAGGGGGAAAGGCATGATTGGGGGTGAAAGGAGGGTGGCAGTGATGGTGTGATGAGGGGATGGGAGTGATGTGTGATGGGGGATGGCAGTGTGGGGGAATGCAGTGACGGGGATGGAGGAAAGGCAGTGATGGTGTTTGGAGAAAAGGCAGTGATGGTGTGATGGGGGAATGGCAGGATGGGGGTTGGAGGAATGGCATGAGGGTGTTGGGAAAGCAGTGATGGTTGATGGGGGAGGCAGTGGGTGTGAGGGGGATGGGGATGATGGGGGGGGGTGAAATGGCAGTGTGGGGTTTATGGGGGATGGGGAGTGATGGTGTGAGGAGGGAGGCTGATGGAGGAATGGAGTGATGGTGTGATGGAGGGTGGGATGATGGTGGATGGAGGAAGGGGTGATGGTGTGTGGGGATGGGAGTGATGGAGGAAGGGATGATGGTGTGAGGGGAATGGGAGTGATGGGGTGTTTTAGGATGGCAGTGTTGGTGTGATGGAGGTGGCAGGATGGTGTTATGGGGGATGCATATGTGTGATGGAGGAGGCAGTGATGGTGTGTTGGAGGAAGGCATGTGGTGTTTTGGGGGAAAGGGAGTGATGGGTGATGGGGAAAGGCAGTGATGGTTTGGGAGGAAGGCAGTGAGGGTGGATGAGGAATGCGTGATGGTGTGATGGAGGGATGGCATGATGGTGTTTGGGGAATTTGAGTGATGGTTGATGGAGGGATGGCAGTGATGGTGTGATGGAGGATGGAGTGATGGTGTGATGGGGGAATGGGAGTGATGGGTGTTGGGGGAATGGCAGTGATGGTTATTAAAGGGGGAAAGGGAGTGGGGTTTGGGGAATGCAGTGATGGGGGATGGAGGAAGGGATTGAAGGTTGATGGGGGGAATGGCAGTGTTGGTTTGATGGGGCGGATGGAGTGATGGTGTGATGGGGGGATGGGATGGGTGATGGGGGAATGGGGTGATGTTGATGGGGGGAATGGCGTGGGTTTTTAGAAGGGATGATGGTGTGATGGAGGGAAAGGCTGATGGTGGATGGAGGGAGGCGTGAGGGTGTGGAGGGAGGCAGGAGGAGGAATGGGAGTGAGGGTGGGAGGAATGGGAGTGATGGGTGTTGGGGAATGGCAGGGGTGGGTGTGGAGGAATGACAGTGATGGTGGGGAGGAGAATGGCAGTGGGGTTGGGGGAATGACATGATGGGGATGAGGGGAATGGGAGTGTGGTGTATGGGGGATGGGATGAGGGGTTTTGGGGGGAATGGCAGTGATGGGGGGAATGGCAGTATGGTGTTGGAGGAATGGCAGTGATGGTGTAGGAGGGTGGCAGTGATGGTGTGAGGAGGGAGGAGGGGGGAAGGGGTGATGGAGGAAGGCAGTGATGGTGTTGGGGGAAGCAGTGTTGGGTTTTAGGGCGGAGGCAGTGATGGTTGATGGAGGGGTGGCAGTGATGGGGAATGGCAGTGAGGTGTGATGGAGGAATGGCAGGATTGTGTGGGGGGAAAGACAGGATGGTTGGAGGAATAGGGATGGCAGTGAGGAGGAAAGGCGTGAGGGGGGTTTATGGAGGGAAAGGCGTGGGTTGGAGGGAAAGGTAGATGGTGGATGAGGGGTGCAGTGATGGGGGAATAGTGATGGTTGAGGGGGAATGGCAGTGGTGTTGGGGAAGGCATGAGGTGTGATGGAGGGGGGGCAGGATGGGGGAATGGCGTGATGGTGTAGGGGGATGGGAGGAGGAGGGAAAGGCATGATGGTTGATGGGGGAATGGCATGATGTTTTTTGATGGAGGAAGACAGGATGGTTGAGGGGGGTGGCATGAGGAGGAAGGCGGTGGTGGATGGAGGGGGCATGGGGTTGGGAAAGGTGTGATGGTGAGGGGGGTCAGTGGGAGGAATGGGAGGATGGTGTGGGGAGGAATGGCGTGATGGGGAATGGCGTGATGGTGTGATGGGGAATGGCCCGTGATGGGGTGAGGGGGGGGCATGAGGAGGAATGGCAGTGATGGGGTGTGGGGGAATGGGGTGGGTTTGAGGAAGGCAGTGTGGGGTGATGGAGGGATGGCAGTGATGGTGTGTGGGGGGATGGCAGGATGGAGGAAGGCGGATGGTGTGATGGGGGATGGCAGTGGTGTTGGGGGAATGGAGTGATGGTGTGATGGAGGGATGGGAGGAGGGGGGAGGGAATGGGAGTGATGGTTGATGGGGATGGCAGTGGGGGAATGGATGAGGGTTTATGGAGGAAAGGCAGGGTGTGGAGGAATGGTAGTGATGGTTTTTATGGGGGAAAGGCAGTGAGGTGTGAGGAGGGGGGCGGAGGAGAATGGCAGTGATGGTGTGAGGGGAATGGGAGTGATGGAGGAAAGGCAGTGATGGGTGATGGAGAATGGCAGGGTGGGGTGATGGAGGGATGGCAGTGTGGGGGAATGGCAGTGATGGTGTGTTGGGGGAATGGCAGGATGGTGTGATGGGGGAAAGACAGTGATGGGGGTGGAGGAAGGGGGGGTGGTGTTGGAGGAATGGCTATGGTGTGATGGGGAAAGGCAGTGATGGTGGGGAGGAAGGAGTGGTGTTGGAGGGAAAGGGGTGTGGGGAGGAGAAGGCCCGTGGTGTTTTAGGAATGGAGTGAGGGGATGGAGGAATGGCAGTGATGGGTGATGGAGGAATGGCAGTGATGGTGTGATGGAGGAGGCAGTGTGTTGGGGAATGGCATGGTGGGGTGATGGAAAGGGAAAGGCAAATGATGGTGTGGGAGGGAAAGGCGTGTTGGGGGATGGAGGTGGCGGTGGTGGAGGGGGAGGGATGATGGGTATGGGGAAAGCATGATGGTGTGATGGAGGGATGGCAGTGTGGGGATGGGAGTGATGGTGTGATGGAGAATGGCAGTGAGGGGTGTTTGGGGGAATGGAGGTGGTTATGGAGGAAGACAGTGATGGTGTGATGGGGGGAATGGCAGTGGGTTTTGGGGAAGGTAGTGTGGGGTATGGAGGGAAAGGGAGTGAGGTGTGAGGAGGGGTGGCAGGGATGGGGGAAGGGGGGTGATGGTGGGATGGGGAAAGGATGATGGTGTGATGGAGGAATGGGGAGGAGGGGAAGGCAGGTGGTGTGATGGAGGGAAAGGCGTGATGGTGTGATGGGGGTGGAGTGATGGGGGATGGGGGAGGCCAATTTTGGTGGATGGGGGAATGGCAGTGTGGTGTTGGGGGAATGGCAGTGTTGGTGTGAGGACGGATGGGAGTGATGGTGTGATGGAGGGATGGCAGGATGGAGGAATGGCAGTGATGGTGTGATGAGGGATGGGATGAGGTGTGATGGGGGGATGGGATGATGGGGTATGGAGGTGGCAGGATGGGGGAAGGGAGTGTTGTGAGGAGGGGAAAGGGAGTGAGGGGATGGAGGAAGACAGTGATGGGTGATGGAGGGAAAGGGATGGTTTGGGGGAAGGCAGTGATGGGGGGAGGAGGAATGGGAGTGATGGGTGATGGAGGAATGGCAGTGATGGGGTTTAGGGGGAATGACGGTGGGTGATGGGGGGATGGCATGATGGAGGAATGGAGTGATGGTGTGTGGAGGAAGGAGGGTGTTGGAGGAATGGCAGTGAGGGTGTGAGGGGGGGATGGCAGTGATGGGAAGCATGATGGTTGATGGGGGAATGGCATGGTGTTGGAGGGAAAGGCTATGGGTGATGGGGGGATGGCAGTGTGGGGGAATGGGGTGATGGGGTGATGGGGGATGCAGGATGGAGGAATGCAGTGATGGGGATGGAGGAATGGCATGAGGTTTTGGAGGAATGACAGTGAGGTTGATGGAGGGATGGCTGATGGAGGAATGGCAGTGATGGAGGAATGGCAGTGGTGTTGTGAGGAGGGATGGCAGTGAGGTGGATGGGGGATGGCAGTGAGGAGGACTGCATGATGGTGTGATGGAGGAATGGGGAGTGGTGTTGAGGAAGGGAGTGATGGTGTGAGGGGGATGGCATGATGTGGAGGGGGGAAAGGCAGTGATGGGGGATGGAGGGATGGCTATGAGGAATGGCAGTGATGGTGGAGGGAATGGCGTGGGGTTGGGGGAAAGTAGTGATTGGGGTGAGGGGAAAGGGGAGTGATGGTGTGAGGAGGGAGGCGGATGGAAAGGAGGTGGTTGAGGGGAAAAGGGATGATGGAGGAATGGAGGATGGTGTGGGAGGATGGCAGTGATGGTGTAGGAGGGATGGGGTGATGGGGGAATGGGATGATGGGTGATGGGGGATGCAGTATGGAGGAATGGCAGTGTGGTGTGATGGGAATGGCATGATGGGTGAGGAGGGGTGCAGTGAGGGGGAATGGCGTGAGGTTTTTGGGGAAGGGAGTAGGTGTGATGGAGGAATGACAGTGATGGTGTGTGGGGGAAAGGGAGTGGTGTTTTGGGGGAAGGCAGTATGGTGTGATGGAGGAATGGGAGTATGGTTGATGGGGAAGGGGGTGATGGGTTTTTGGGGGGAATGGGGTGATGGGTTGGGGAATGGGATGATGGTGTTGGGGGGAATGGCAGGATGGTGGAGGAGGGATGGCAGTGATGGTGTATGGAGGAAGGCAGTGTGGTGTGAGGAGGATGGGAGTGATGGTTTTGGGTGGGGGAAGGCAGTGATGGTGTGATGGGGGGAGGGAGTGATGGAGGAAGGGAGTATGGTGTGTTGGAGGGGAAAGGGATGATGGTGTATGGGGAAGACAGGGGGTATGGAGGAATGGCATGAGGTGTGAGGGGGTGGGGATGAGGGGGAATGGCAGTGATGGTGTGTTGGAGGAATGGCATTGATGGTGTTGGAGGAATGGGAGTGAGGTGTTGGAGGAAGGCATGATGGTGTGATGGGGATGGCAGGATGGTGATGGAGGATGGCAGTTTTTGGGTGTGGGGGAAAAGACATGGGTGTAAGGGAATGGCAGGAGGGGGAGGAGGGAAAGGGAGTGATGGTGGAGGAGGAAAGGGAGGATGGTGTGTGGAGGAATGGGCGTGAGGTGTTGGAGGAAGGCAGTGATGGGGTGTTGGAAATGGCAGGAGGTGTGTGGAGGGATGGAGTAGGGTTGAGGAATGGCAGTGGGTTTGGTTGGATTGGGGGGATGAGGGGGGGGTGGTGGAGGGAGGCAGTGGGGTTGGGGAAGCATGATGGTGTTGGAGGGTGGCAGGATGGTGTATGGGGGAGGCAGGTGGTGTTGGGAGGGGTGGGAGTGGGTGGTGTTGGGGAATGGCAGTGATGGTGTTGGGGGAAGGATGGGGTTTTGGGGGGAAAAGGGATGATGGGGTTTAGGGGGAGGGGTGAGTTGTGGGGAGGGAGTGATGGTGGGGATGGGGGAATGGCAGGAGGTGTGGGGGGAATGGCAGTGATGGTGTTAGGGAAAGGCATGATTGGGTGTTGGAGGAATGGGTGAGGTGTTGGGGGGAAAGGCGTGGGTGGGGGGTGGAGGGGATGGAGGATGGTGATGGGGGATGGAGTGATGTGTGTGGGGGAAAGGGAGGATGGGGTGTGGAGGAAAGGGAATGTGGTGTTTTGGGGGAAAGGCATATGGTGTTTTGGGGGATGGAGTGATGGTGGGAGAAAAGGCAGTGATGGTGTGATGGAGGGGGGATGATGGGGTATGGAGAATGCAGTGATGGTGAGGGGGATGCAGTGATGGGGGATGGAGGAAAGGCATTTATGGGTGGGGAGGAGGGGTGATGGGTAAAAGGGGGGGGGAATGGCAGTGATGGGGATGGGGAAAGGGGGGAAAGGGGGCCCTGATCGTTGATGGGGGAATGACATGTGGTGTGAGGGGAATGACAGTGTGGTGTGATGGAGGGAAAGACAGTGATCGGTGGGAGGAAGAATGATGGTGTGATGGGGGAAGGGAGTGATGGTGTGATGGAGGAATACAGGATGGGGTGATGGGGGAATGATTTTATGGGGTGATGAGGGGTGGGGAATGACGTGGGATGGAGGAAGGGCAGTGATGGTGTGATGGGGAAAGCAGTGATGGTGTGTGGGGATGGCATGAGGGGTGATGGGGGAAGAAAATGGGTGGATGGAGGAATGACAAAGGGGAGGGGGGTTTATTTTGGGGGAAATGGATGAGGTGTGATGGAGGAATACAGTGATGGTGTGAGGAGGGAATGCAGTGATGGGGTGATGGGGGAATGACGGATGGTGTGAGGAGGATGGGAGTGATGGTGTGATTTTTGGTAAAGAAAATATAATGATAACTAATCCCAAGATGTCTTTGGAGTCATCCCTTTTCCCAGGGGAAAAAAATATTAGATTATTTCCCCCTGGTAATCGATGCATTTACTCACCCTTCGTGGGGGCTGGAGAGGGGGGAGGTGACAGCCGCGGAGATGGTGGGGGTGAGGGTACGAGGGTGGTGAGAGTAAGAGGGGAGTGGGAGAAGGCCATGGTAATGTTTATGATTACCTATATTATTGCTATTACAAAAGAGGGACTTGAAAAAACATACTTTTAGAAAAAAATTTTGTAGGGTTTTTGTGTGTTATGTGTATGTTTTTATGTGTATGGATGTGAATGTTGTGAGGCTTGCTGTCAGGGAGTGCATTTTTGGATGTGCATGTGTGGATGTGTGGTGTTGTGTGTGTGTGGTGTGTGTGTGGGTGTGTGTGTTTGGTGTGTGTGGGTGTGGTGTGGGTGTGTGGGGGGGTGTTTTGTGTGTGTGCGGGGTGTTTTGTTTGTTTGTTTGTTGTTTGTTTGTTGTTGTGTTGGGGTGTTGGGGGTGTGTGTTTGGTGGTGTGTGTGTGTGCGTGCGTGCGTGCGTGCGGGGTGCGTGGTGCGTGCGGCGGCGTGCGTGCGTGCGTGCGTGTTTCCTCACGGATAATGTACCTTTCCCAAAAACATCTGTAAACCCTTGTGTTGTATAACGTCAAAACGCGACTTTTGTGGGATAACTTTAAATGTAAGCAGGTATTTGGTGTCATTCCAATAATAGCAAATACTTTAATACCCATGAAACAACATAAGATTGATTTGACTGTTGTTCCTCTCTTTCCCTATTGATATAATGGTGACATTATTGTTTTACACAGCCATCCAACCTTGCAATTATTATTCCTTCCCTTTCAATTATCCACACTGCAATAAGCGTGAATCTCTTACTATCTGTTAGTTTCCTAAAATGGACACGGCGGGTAGCATCAAGATTTAAATACAAAATGCAGAACTAAAAAAGTCACGTCTATTCTATACATACTAGTTCGTTTACCTTCCGCTCATGTCCCTTGCTGTTTTTGCACGTCACTATAAAGAGTACCAAGGCGATAGATAAATTGCAAAGCAGTCTACGGAGTCTCTTCTGTTTACACTTGGAACAATCAGAAGTTTCGAATGGGTTTTCTGCGGTTCGGAACCTTGAACGAAGCAGCTTCAAAATTTCTCGAAAATATGAAGTCGCGAATCTCTTTGGTCGTGGAATGTTAAAGTATATATAAACTGTTTCCTTTATGATGTTTGTAAGGTTTCCGTTTCATCTCTTGACGGCCAAGTGTAATGTTTCCTATTACTTTATCTCCGTAGACCATTCAATGTTTTGCCAACATACTGGCAAATTATAATGTATATATATTTTAATTTTCGTATTTTCCATTGAAAGATACTTGTGTGTGTGTGTGTGTGTGTGTGTGTGTGTGTGTGTGTGTGTGTGTGTGTGTGTGTGTGTGTGTGTGTGTGTGTGTGTGTGTGTGTGTGTGTGTGTGTGTGTGTGTGTGTGCATACCCATAAACATATCAGTAGTCTTATTATTATGATCATGATCATTATCATTGTCATTGATATTGTCACAGTATTATCATTATTAGCTTTATAATTATTATTGCATCATTATTATCTTTATAATTATTATTGCATGACTCTTATGTTATTACACAGTACATCTCTGCAGTATTGTCACCAGCAATGTCATTAACTTTACTACTATCGTTACACATCTGCATTAAAAGCTGTTGATATGGTAATTCAGAATCTTTTATCATTGCAGATGTCATTATTTTTTATCATTATTATCATTACCACCATCATAGTTGTTGTTGTTGTTTGTTGTTTTTGTTGCAGTTATCATCATCATCATCATCATTATCATCATCATCATTTTCATTTTGTTATCATTATTATTATTATCATTATTATCATTGTTATTATTATTATTATTATTATTATATTATTATTATTATTATTATTATTATTATTATTATTAATATTGATATTATTATCTTTAATATTATTGTTGTTATTGTTATGATTATCATTTTCATTATTGTTATAATTTATTTCTTGTTATTAAGTTCAAAATAATAATCACCATTTTTAGCATTAAAATCGTGATCGTTACTATCATTATTAGGTTTGTTGTCAATATCATTGTCATCATAGTCGTCATCATTATCATTATTACTTTCACCATCACTAC
>NC_051391.1:46288424-46295924 GCF_015228065.2 Penaeus monodon
GAAGCACTTTATGGTGCCTGTTTCTTCTTTTTCTTAATGCACTGTCCATTTATCAAACTTCTCTGCTCCAATGTATGATGTACATTTCATATTTCCATTATGGCTACCTTATTATTATAGTACTTATTCACGAGAACCATGGCTGTATTATTTTGCACTGGGATAGTGTCATCACTCCTGTGGACAACTACTTCTATGACTTTATTGCTGAGAATTTCAGATACTGACAATAATTCTTATTTATGACATGAAGAAAACAGCCTTGGAGTATATACTCTATCCTTCACACAATGGTCTTTTTTCTCTTGTGTTCATATAATGATTTTTTTATCTATTTGATTTGTTTATAATTTACCTTTTTGTCATTTTCATGATGGACTAATAGTTATGTCATTTTTGGCCTAACTGCCTATCTATATCAAGTATATTTTAAACTAAAACTAAAAAATACATATCTACACTCAACTTGATGTTTCTTGTCAATAACAATCGAAAGTGCTATGCATGACTCACTTATTTTATACTTACTTTAGCAATGTAATAATGTCCTGTAAAAAAAAAATTATATTCCTCTTGGTTCCAGGTCCTTTGGTTTGAGGTTTGATACAAAGTTCAGCTGCTGAATAACCCAGCATCCAAACATGATACACAATTTGATTTCTTCTCACCTCACCAGTAACTTGTATAATAATTTCATTTCCTCAATTACAACACCACAATAATATTGTTTGGCTGAACTTTCAAGTCCTTTATTTAGTCTCATGTATTTACCTCTAAAATGTGTAAAGTGTGTTCAGAGTATTGAGTATGTGCATATTTCACTCTATTATTTCATAGATAATGCCCTATAATGAAAATCTTTTAATTGTTAGTAGTAATATTAGTTTTCGGAAGTCAGTATTATCAGAGGCCTGTAGAAGAATATGCCAAGAATCTTAGATATGAAGCATTTGCTAGTTGCCATGCATATAGTATAATGATTAGATCTTTCATTACCACCTATATTAGTAGATATAAAACATTAGTAGCTCAAAGGAAGATGGAAAAGGGACAAGTTAAACACAGGATTTGTACGAAACATTTTTATATTATAGAGAATAGGAGATTATAAAATGAAATACATTCTGCATCTTGAGGATTAAAATGCATTGTCCAACTTGAGTGTTCTGTAAGTAGTCCACCGTCACAGTGATACCATTCCCATGATTGTGAGTTCAATTAACAAGCCATTATTAACACAAATCTTCTATTAGATATTTTGATGAAGGTTTAGGGCAATGTGAGTTAAGTTTTTGATATATTATGTACATGTATTTTCCTGCAAGTGTTTGTAACATAAAAATATTCAGGGTTATTCTCCATCTAAGAACTGAGCCAAACAAGAATTTTTTTGATAATGAGTAAAAAACAAATGTAATTCTTTAACTTTTCTTATATTAAGAAATTATTTAATATTCTATATCTCATAATTTACAAGCTTCCATCAAAAATGAAATAAAACTTCATTCTTATGAGTGAGCAATATGACACAATCATCCGGACGCATCCAAAGACAAGTACCAGAGCAGGCACTGTACAGGAGTCACAAAACAACACCAGTCATGTTGTACCTGAACTGTCAAGAGGTCTTGCTTCATTAAGTAGTGCAGAATCACAGAAATGATTTTTTTTTTCCTTTAAAGAAATGCTTTGTCATTCACCTTTTTTTTTGTGACAATGAGTATGATTATCGAGTTGGTGTAAAAGTAATGAAGCAATGAATAGTAGCTCAGGGCCAGCATGACTATCAGACATATGCAAACAGGACGGGTGGTTACTACGCTCTCCTCACTAGCTGGCATATGTGGGGTAGCACCAAAATATATTTCAACAGGAGGCTTCATACTTACTAAAAAAAATAACATCTAGAACACTGAGATTCTTGTGCTTAAATAATTATACATTTAGTTTCACTTACCAGATTAACATTAACACTTTTTTTTTTTTTTAGATTATTCTGAGTATACATTCTTGTACACCAAGTACATATCCAATTACATGCATGAGAAAAATATCTAAAAACTGAAATATAGACTCAAAACTTGAACTCCTGCAACTGAAGCTCTGGGGAAGTCACAACCAAGATTAGGCAACAAAAGAGGAAGGCTTATTAACAGGGATGAATTTATATCCTATACAAAAATTGGCACATGTGCGTACAACAGCTTATCCACAAGTGATGAAAAAGGAACCTCCACCCTAACATGGTTTGATGTTAATGCATAATACGTACTACTTACACAACTACCTGTTGATACGTCTGGTAAGTACAACTACTTACATTTAATATTTGCACATACTGAGACGAAGGCGAATCTTGGATGCTTTCCAAACATCCAAGTATGGCACAAACAACAGCGACAATGGGAAAACTAAAATAGAAATGACCTTCGTACATTAGGCTTTCTACCCCCCAAAATGCTTCTCATTTAATTGTCATTGCATAGATCCATGCTTAAGTACAATAAATGGTTAAGTACAATAATGAGATGATGAACAACTATGTACACAAGTGTCACACCTTCACCTGCTAATATTCGCCAATGACCGTCGCACCATAGCAACCTGCTAACCTCAGGAAGTGTGGTAAACAGTTTCCCAATTCTTCGCTTTCTTCAAGAACCCGCCTGAGTAACAACAAGAGGCTAACAGCTACTTACCACATCATAATTTATTTTCCTATTGGCACATTAATCTCTACATAAGAGGTCCACTGGGCTCCACTATAGAGGGCATTCAGAGAGAAATACAATAGTCATTTCTGAAGAAAACCTTGGTAGTTTGAGGAGCCCATCTAGTAAATTAAGGCACTTCTAATTTGGTCTAATAACCAATCTGACTTACACTAAATTACACCAACCAACCAAATCCTTACACTTAATAAGGCATTGGAAAACAAATATAGGTTCTCTATCTTATTGCTATATTTGTTATCCCTTGTTTTCAAGTGTACTGGATTATTTTCATAAATCTATATCCAATATAACTTTTGGTTTTATCATTCAGAAAAGCAACTAACCAACTGGGTTAATCTAAATCACTTCTTAACTAAAAGTATACTTTTAAATAAACTGCTCAATGATCAAAAACAAAAGTAAATATTCTTCCTTTGAATAAATTCTAATACAATGGTCATTAAACTTTTTAAATCCCGCATCCTGGTCATGATTTGGCATTCTTCTTCAGATTCTGTACACTGTATTATCACTTCTGTCCTTAAAAGAAAGCTGCACCTTCACTTGTGCTTTATATTGGCCAAATATTAATGGGCTCTAGATTGGTCCAATTGTCCCATATCACAGCACAAGGCTTGGAAGATTGACATTAAAACTTACATGACACTTTGCACTAGAAGCTATCGAGATTCTTTTTAACACCTATTTACTAATCTATTTATAATAAAGATATAACACCAACAACACAAAGACCCTAACGATAAAGCTGTGTGACCAAGCTTAACATTAGCACCATCTCTAAATGCACACTTTATATAGTACCAGTCTCAAGTAATTGATCTTCAGAATTACAAAGAATTTATTTTCTTCAAACAGATTCATCACTTATGTTACTGGAGATTCTAAGTAGGAGCTGCCTATAGCTGAGCAGTATTCCACCCTAGGAATGACTTTGAACATTGTCACAGAGGTTTCTGTTGTAATATTTAGTATCTCTACACAAGTTAGTACTTTAAAGTTTAGTTGACAAACTGGTGGTTGTCGTGCCCCTGTGGGCAGGCAGTTGGGACACGTAGGCACCATAGCCTCAACATTATGCAAAGGCTTCCCTGTGCCCACCCAGAAGGTTCTGAGCCCTGCCCTTGTACACGGGTCGGCAGTGTAGTGGCCATTAGACCCATAGGTCATCAACCTGCCCTTGGTCATGGGCGGTATTGGAGCGGCACCGATGGCACGTACCGACGATCGTGGAGCCGGGTGGGCGATGCTGCGGCACCCGAGCGCAGCGCGGTTAGTGGTGTGTCCTAGGGTGAGTGGTGGTGGTGGTGGAGTGGTGGTGGTGGTGGTGCCTCAGTGCTGGTCAGTAGTGACACGAGGGACACAAGAGAAGGAGCCCGGGGCGGGTTAGCAACGCGCCAGGTCAGCTGAGGGACCAGGATCATCCGAGCCAGAGGGGAGTTAACAGAAAAAGAGAAACGAATGTTAGTACATTACACTGGTGCAGGATGCCCCAGCATCATAATCTAAATATGATTATTATTATTATTATGATTATTATGATCTTTACACATGAAGGTGCACTGTATCAACCACCCCTGAACCCAATGGCTTAGGACAAAAAGCTGCAATATGTATGTACAGTGCCCACCTACAGTCTTGCTCTACAGTGCCCTGCTTGGCAGCATGCATGCGGAACCACCCGCCATGTGAGTGACAGCGCCAGCCATGAACAGGCAGCAAAGGAGAAAGGATAAGGGTACAACAGACAGCAGCACCCTGAAGTCCTGGGCAATAAAAGCATGGAGATACTGGGATGAAGGTGAAAGTGCAGTTGTAATATGTTTAAGTGTAGAGCGACAATCCATACTCCATTCTCTCTACCTGATTAGATTGATAGATTTACTGAGAGAAGAGGGTTTCTTTTGTTCAAGATATGTCATACTAATTTATGTCACTTGTGACTGGTTTAGTAACTTTAAGAGTAAATAAAGCTCATTCAGATTTTAAATTGGCATACAATGAAATCAAAAAGCTTTAGGGAAATAATGGTATGCAAATATATTTAAATAGAGTATTGAAAGGCATTAGCTTTAAAAATATTCTGCAGTGAAAAGTGAATTATAAAATAAATTTATGGTGTTTTTTAATTTAAAACAAAACAATTTGATAATGGTATGACATACCTTCTGTCCACAAATAATATATACATAATATACATATCACCCTATCTTGAAGGCATGTACACACATACAATATCCCTCAAATCCACATGCACACATTCATACATTCTTAAAGTAAGAAGATACAATTTTGCAATATACATATTTTTAAAAATAAGTATAAGAGAACAGAGCAAGAGAATCAACAATGAGGAAAGTATAAAGAAAAGATGCAGGAAAAAGAGAAAAGATGATGAAAAAACAAATTAAGAGAGAGGTAGACACACCATTCATACCCACAGCCATGCAGATGAAAAGGACCAGGAAAATGTACTTCATGTTCTATTGTTACAAAGTATGATTGTAATGTTATGAATCCATGTTTTGGGAATGAAATGAATACAGTGTAAAATGAGACTAAGAGGATATCAATGTATATAATATACAAATGTCAGAGAAGGGTAGACAAATTATAAGGTGAAAATATCTAAAATATATATGGAACAATGATTCTGTTCATATAATATGCAAATGGAAATATCTGTTTAAGCTTAGAATATAAGATGACAGGGCCTTGCACTTAGGAAAGGTCTGGCCCCAACTGCTACTCTAAGGCTACTGTCCCCACTACAGGCTGGTTCCTCAGGCAAGCACACACGGCCTTACGACCATTAGTCAGGTTTGTACGTTAGTCATGACTACGGCCCAACAAATACCTCAAGGCTGGTTAGTTCTCTTTAGGTAACTGGTGATTATTTATTTTCAATGTTCTAAGGATGGCTATTTTCCTCTTCTTATCTTTATTCTATATTCAGCAGAGCTGAAGAATCCACATTTATTGTCTTGTTTTCTTCTTCTTGGAATGAAAAGCATTATTTACTTTTCTTCATCAATTTATTTCATGACTTATTGGTATTCAAAGATCCCGAGATATACAGATACTTTGGGCTCTTGTAGCTGTGACCTGTACTTCAAAAACAATGTGAGCACAATATTTTCTTGGGCCCCATTCTTAGGTGGCTTTGCAACCACAGTCCTTACCAACTACCCATTCTTAAAGCATAACTTCAGTTACTTAAATTACAATAAATGGAAACAAATTATGGCAGATAAATGACTCCCATGGTGTGAAGCTGGTCAAGTTTTCATTCTTGATAGTCATGAAGTATAAATTTAATAGTAATCCAATAACTAAAATTGTTCATGAAAATAGTAAACAACAGACAAAACACTGGTCACTAATTTGAAACCATAGTCCATTACTCTTAATGATCTTTTTGATAAAGAGACACGATGTGAACTTAAGCCTTAGTAGGGTTTTCTTGTGAGATAATTTATCACTTCTACTCTTAAATTATCTGAAATCCCTACTGAGGGTCAAAAGTCAATGATGCAATAAGAAGACAAAGTTTTTGGTTTTTTTTTTACATTTTTTTTATTGACCAGCTTCACATGGGGTCTGGAAACACTTTAGGATAGGGCATGGTGAGCAAACTCCTCCAGCTAAGAAGTTCAAATACTATGGAAATTAAGAGCTCCAGATTTGGCAAACAAATCAAAGTCAATCTCCTGCCAAACTCCATGCAGGAGTGACTTGAGTTTGACAAGCATTATCTCTTTTATAAGATGCTTCCAAAATATAAATAGCAAGAAAAAAAAAGTGAGAGAAAAACAGAAAAAAAATAGTCTAATAAATTACAAGCTATCAGGATGCCCTTTGGAAAAAACAAATGCATGGACGGAATGTTCAAAAGATAATAAAACTGATAAGCTGAAGGAGAATCAAAAATAAATCTCACCACGCCCGAACATTATAAATATATATATCATAAACATGACTAAAATATAAATAAATCATTTCCCCACATCAACAGTCAGCATTTTTTAAGTCATAGTAATTCTTATAAAAATAAGGAAAACTAACATTTTAATGTACTAAAAGGCAGCAATTACAAAAAAAAATAAAATAAATAAAAAATGGCTATTCAAGTAAGACATGTTAAATGCTCTTTCAAATAAGCAATACAAATTCACCATTGAGGTGGGGGGAAGTGAGGGAGGGGAGCATGATATGGGGGCAATCGTCTTAGTGACATTCAACTAACCTGGGTTGTGGCCTACGAGAGCGTACCCGTCCTTTGATAGGGGTGCTCCCGTGCCTGGCCCAAATGGCGCCGCTGCTTAGCCGCTACACCTGAACAACACAACGTGATGGCATCATGTGGCAACGTACACACCATACAACGGCTTTAGGTGTCAGAAAACAAGCCCAAGCAAAGGATGGGCACAGCTTTGCACAAAAGAACTACATAAACTCAGACATCATTATGCTTACTTATGCCCAATGCTCTTGAAAATGTTGGACTTACAGTAGGCATGAAAGTGAATAAATATAGTTCTTTTGTCACAAACATTAGCCTCTGCCTTGGCTCCCCTTAATAATTTGCATTCACAAGCCAATCTTGTGCTATGACTAAGAATAGTACATTACATTACAGTGTGGCACAGAGTTCCCTTCCATTACCTAACCAGGCATTAATATCACCAAAGGTCACAGATGTTAAAGAGTATTTGAGTAATAGTAACAAGTGGCATTAATGTATTTAGCTTTAAAGAAAAAAAAAAAA
>NC_051391.1:46300924-46320924 GCF_015228065.2 Penaeus monodon
AGGAACTGAAATCATATACTGCAACTACAAATAGGATCTGATACTCCAAAAAGCAAATACTCCTACAGTATGGTGCTCTACTTGAGTGTGTATATGACCCGCACTGCTATTAGGAGTGCAATTCCAAGAGCATATGATGCCAGTAACACACCAGTCCTCTCTATAGTCATAACTTGTATTATTTAAGCAAAGTCACAAGCAGGAATTCAAATTATAACACTAAAGGTGTAATAACTACAAACAGTGCTTAAAAACACTGGATGGAACATACCTGCATTCTTGCTGGAAGAGTCTCTGTATGTCCCATTGATAATGGCAAGCTCCATTAGCTGTCTCTTCTTGAGTTCATCTTCACCATCAGCCTATAATATTATTACTTTTTAATGAAAACTGCCAACAGAATTTCTAAAAATATAACACACGCAGAAACACCTTCAAAAACTGTCAGACTGGTCAGAACCAACATTTTAAAAGTAAACGAAAGGAAAGAAAAGAAAAGAGAAAAAGCAAATAAAAATAAAATAAAAACTAGTATATCAGATTATAAATATAAATACATAAATATATAAATAAATATATAAATAAAAATATATATAAAAAATATATATATCATATATTATAACACACACACACACACACACACACACACACACACACACACACACACACACACACACACACACACACACACACACACACACACACACACACACACACACACACACACACACACACACACACACACACACACACACACACACACACACACACCACACACACACAACACACACACACACACACACACACACACACACACACACACACACACACACACATATATAAAACAGTCAAATAACCGATAAATATCTAAACTTACTGATGGGACAAGCAGCTTTCGGATCTCTTCAATTGCCCGCTGAATTTTAAGCTTGGCTCTGTTCTCTGTGTCTTCTACAGTAATGAGAACGTGCAATTCCTCATTTAAGTGCTCCCAGTTGGGTTTGCCGCGGTTCTGCTCCTCCTGTTTCACAATTCATAAATCATTGCAGTTAATACTCTTGTCAAAAGGTTCTGAATTTTTGTAAAAATTATCCTATGAGGGCATTACCAAGGTTTACATGCAATACCACAATGACAAGCACAAAAGCAGACACATCATTATATTATCCAAACTTTAATACAGTAACAATCTGTCATCTATAACATACTTGCAGGAAGTTTTAAGAAATACAAAACTGTATTTGGTGGGTGATAACAAACACAGACAATGAACATCATAACATATTAAATACATATCTAATAAACAAGAAAACCAAATGTTACTGAAGAATATTATTCAAACTAACATCAACTTACATCCTGTTAAAATCCCTCTTCAGACAATAGTCCTGTTCCTGAGTATGCAGCATGTAATATATATCAAACAAAATATCATGATAATGTTAAGAATTTCCATTTAACTGTGTATTAAATATATGTCATAAGATAAAGAAGATGAGTAAGGAAGAGATGAGGTAGAGGAGAGAAAGTGGTAAGGTAAGAGAAAGGAGAGGGAGGGAGGGAAGGAGGGGGGAGGAGAGGGAGGGAGAGAGGAGGAGGAGGGAGGGAGGGAGGGAGGGAGGGAGGGAGGGAGGGGAGAGAGGGAAGGAGGAGGAGGAGGAGGAGGAGGAGGAGGAGGAGGAGGAGGAGGAGGGAGGAGAGAGAGAGAGAGAGGAGAGAGAGAGAGAGGAGAGAGAGAGAGAGAGAGACAGAGTGAGAGCGTGAGGGTGGCAGGCATAGATGAAAAGTGGAGTTAAAAGCTAAAAGGATTGAGACACAACAAACAACTCAAACAGTTATATTCTACAATTTAGAATAGCAAGTTTCCAGTTCTTTGTGTGCCTTGGCGAGTGAGGAGTGAGTGCCGGAGGAGGGGGGGACTAACCTTCTTCTTGTCCCGCATTGAGCCCTTCCCGCGCACCATGATCTTGCACCCAGTCTCTTGCTCTAGCTGTTTGGCCGTCATACCTCGCGGCCCAAGTATTCGACCCACGAAGTTGAACTGAAAGAAGAGAGAATTAAACAATCGTTAGATCACTCTTACTACAATGCGTGACGTGTCTTGCAACTAAGCAAAACCAAAAGCCAAGATAAGTACATCAAAGAAGCTTTCGTATAGCGTACGTGGAGAGCCAATCAGCGCACCAGGCGGTGGCGAGACGCACTTGGCCATTACGCAAAGGAAACGTCATGACGAAGAGGCCAATACCGTGTCCAGGTCAAGGAAGCGTGCCATGTATTACGTGCATGTGGGTGGCGTTTGATATGACGGGCGTCGCGAGTGTGGCAGCAGGTGTGATGGCACTTCATCTCGTGAACAGCGACAATTTTCAGTGCTACGGTGGTGGTGCTGGTGCGAGGTAGCACCGGTGGCGTCTGTCCATCTGGGCTGGGTTATTAATACACAAGCGGCGTGCGACCCAGACCCCATGCTATATATACACCCACCACCCTACCCATGCCACCCGCCGCCCAACCCGCTCCCGCCTATCAACCCATCCCACCCAACCCAAAGCTCTTCCGTCCACGAAGGCAATTCCAAGCCAGCTATTTGCCTTCGCCCTCTGCGTCCCTCTCCGCCGCCAAAAATAAGTATCCCGGACTCGAACTCTCCTTAGCGCCGCCGTCCGCTCGCCCTTCGCTGGCCTCCTCCGTGTCTAAGCGCCCGCTGCCGCCTCCAACGTAGTGTTTCGAAATCCCCTTTGCTACGTCCGCAGCCTCCTTGCTTCACCCATCTCGAACGAAGGGGGCGGCGCGGCCATGGGTGAGTCCAGGTGGGGCAGCGGGTGTGACAGCGTAGGCGTGGGTGAGCGCACCTTCTCCCCCGTCGAGTCGCTTCTACGCCTCCGCGATGTCTCACGGGACACGTCGCCACGACACGTCTCTCCTCTTGGACACTTCACAACTATGTCTCGGACGTGAAGTTTCCGCCGCCGACCTTTACCCAAAACACACGCAAGCACGCGCATTGCGTCACAAAAGCTAAACGTTAAGTCAGCTTCTTTGCTGTATGTGTGCATATGAGTGCGTGTGTGTATGTGGCTACCTGCCTGTTTTATGAAAGTGGGGAATGTCAAAGGAAAGGAACGTACACATTTTCCTCTATCTTCCTTACACAAGAGAAAGAGAAAGAGAGAGAAAGCGAGAGCGAGAGAGAGAGAGAGGGGGGGGAGAAGGAGAAGGATTGGGAGAGAGAGAGGTGGGAGGGAGGGGGGAGGAGAGAGAGGGAGGAGGAGGAGAGGGAGAGAGAGAGAGAGAGAGAGAGAGAGAGAGAGAGACTGTGTTCTACTGTGCCACGCAAACCTTGGACCCCCACCAAGGTAAACACTCGAACTCGTCATCCATGCTAAAACTAACAACTTTTTTTTTTATTTCTTTCCTCTTGATCACCTAATGAGTCAGTCACATCTGATTTTATCAACCCTCACGAGTCACAAGACCTTCCTTTGTTTTTTAGCTGAATCGTCGATCGATGCTCTACAAAACCTAGTGTTTATAAACAAATAACAGCAGCAGCATAAACAACAACAGAGTACCCTTACGTAGTGCACAAACACGCAAATTCAGAATGCAAGAGTAAACAGGAGTACGTGGATTGGGTGGGCCAGGTGGGAACGGGTGGGAGACGGGGTGCCTCGGTGCCATCAGCGCGTGCCAACGTAAACGCTCGATGCTACCTGGCGCCCTCACTCATTACAGCAAGGAAAGGGACAGGAGGAGGGGAAGCAGTAAAGAAAGGGGAAGGGGATGAGGAAGAGGAAGGGGGAGGCCGACAACGACGGAGGATAGGGGCAAAGGAGGGGGAAGGGAAAGGGATAGGGATAGGGAGAGGGAAAGGGAGACGAGAGAGAAGTGTGAGGAGAGGGAGAGAGAAGGAAGAGGGGGCTAGGCACCAGGGTCGACTTCAGCATGGCCGAAGTCGTTTGGCTTGCCAGCCGTGACTCAATTTGTGCGCGGAAATAGGTGTCATGACATGTAACAACGAAACGTACATAAAAATCAACAGGCCTGCAATCGTTTCGCATGTTAATTTAATGATGCAACCTGGTTCCTATCTGTAAGCAACCGCATGAAATAGACATATGAATCTCCGCCAAAACACAAACGTGTCAATTCCTTGAATGTTGAATAATATGGTTTGACCTTGGGGGGAGAAAAACACGGGTGTCATAGAGCAACAGCTGAATGCCTACGGCCTTGTTTACTCTCCAAACTTAAAACTTAAAACCTTAAAAATACATAACCACGCATCTTTTCATCATTCATAACCGCGCAATGCCTGGTTTCCGCGAGCAGCAGCAGCTTTCAGCATCCGAGCCGAGATAAATTTATCTTCTGGATCTGTGAAAAGTCTGAATATCAAGCCCGGTAAAAGGCGCATAAGAACCCTCCCTCCCCCCCCACCCCACCCCACCCCAGCCCCCTCTTCGGGACGCCAACCTTAATCGCGGAGGAAAGGAAGTTCGCGCCGGTGATGCAGGGTGATGCTGTCGCCGCGGGTGTGGGGCCGGGGCGAAGACGGGCGGCGTGGTGCGGAGAGTCACAGGACATCGGCAAAAAGCAGGGCGCGGGTGGAGCCACGTGCGGGGGGGGGGGGGGGCCGCACAAAAAGCTCCTCCCCCAGCAAGGCGCCACCTGGCCGGCACCACAGCGTACGCCCGCCGCAAGAAATGACATTCGGGATCGGACGAATGTGACGGAAACGCTCGCAACGCCGACGGGAAAATGAAATGCAAGCGCCTCAGGCCACAAACTCTTGGACCGGATTATTAACGCAGATCTCAAACGCGGACACTAATGCCGCCCATTGCCATATATCATGGATAAAGAATGCCATAAAATCAGAAATGAGGAATATACGTGCGTTAAATGCCACGTCAAACATTCAAAGTCACCGTAATTTCTGGAACACTTTGACAAAAAGAAAAAGATTTGCTGCGCCGACGGAGAGGCTACAAAAACAACATAATTGGACCGAGGAGAAGTGAAGGCTTCCCACGTTCACTATGCCGACTCGAGGAAGCTAACAAAAACACCCAAAGCCCAAGACTAAAAATGCGCACTTCTGACCCTGTGCCTTCACCTGCATATTTGCGACATTCTTTGCCGTGCATCTGCTTGCAAGCGCGTACTCCTGGCGAATCGCTCCTGAAAAAAAGGGAAAGGGAGAGAGAGGGAGAGTATGGGAAAAAGAGAGGGGGGAAGGGGAGGGAAAGGAGGAAAGAGAGAGAGAGAGAGAGAGGAGAGGGGAGGAGGGAGAGGAGAGGGAGAGGGAGGAGGAGAGAGGGAGAGAGAGAGAGAGAGAGAGAGAGAGAGAGAGAGAGAGAGAGAGAGAGAGAGAGAGAGAGAGAGAGAGAGAGAGAGAGAGAGAGAGAGAGAGAGAGAGAGCGGGGGGGATAGGACTATGCCTACGTTTGTGGGATCGTTATCACCTCCAACAATGGTGCCAAAATAAACAAGTTCCTCGTCAGGAATAAATTAATGAGGACGTCTTCTCTATCTCGTATCTGATCGCCATCTCAATCTCCTCAGACTCCCTTCCCAAACCATTTTCCTTTTCCCTCCTTCCTCTTTCCCCGCTTACACCTCTCTTTCTCCCCCCCCCCCCCCGTTTCCATCCCTCCTTTCACCCGCTTTCTCTCCCCTCATTCCCTCCTCCTTCCCTTCCCTTCTCTCCTCCCCTTCCCCCTTACTCTAATTCCCATCTCCCCTTTTTCTCCCTTTCTCTCTCTCTTCCCACCCTTTCACCCCTACTCCCTCTCCCCCCTTTCCCCTCTCTCTTCCCTCTCCTTTCCCCCTTCTCCCTCTCCCCCCTCTTCCCCTGCTCTCTTCTCCCTCCCCTCTTCCCCCTTTCCCTTCCCCTCCGCCGCTGCTTCCGCAGCCACCCATCCCCCCCCGCTCCCACGCCGACAGGCTCCCGACGCCATCGAGAGAGACAGGTGCGCCGTACCCTTTTTGCGGCGGTGGGGGAGGAGATGCTAATATGAAGAGGGGAGGGAGGGGAAGGAACGGCGAGGACGAGGAAAATGAGGGGGAAGACAAGGGAATTCAGGAGGAAGACAAGGAAAAGAAGGAAGAGGACCAAAAAAAGAAGAAGACTAGGGCAGTAAATATTAGGAGGAGAACAAGGAAAATAATGCAGAGGAAATGGACCCCCCACTCCACGTACCACCCTCCCCTCCCTCCCGGCCCTCACCTCCCCTCCCCACGCTCCTGCAGTACCCCCGCGCTCTCCTGGCTCTTCGTCCAAGCAGCAGCAGTGTGTTTACATCACGCCCGACGGCAGATGCATTAGAATGACCATAAACTCGGCAACCAAGGCGTTAAGTCACACCCTTGTACTGCAAGCCCACTCTTCCCTCTCCGTCGATGCTTGGAGGAGGAGGAGGGGGAAGTGGAGGAGGAAGACGAGGAGGAAGAGGAGGAAGACGAGGAGGAGGAGGAGGAGCAAGACGAGGAGGAGGAGGAGGAGGAGGAGGAGGAGGAGGAGGAGGAGGAGGAGGAGGAGGAGGAGGAGGAGGAGGAGGAGGAGGAGGAGGAGGAAAAGGAAGAGAAGGAGAAGGAAGAGAAGGAGAAGGAAGAGAAGGAGGGGGAAAAGGAGGAGGAGGAGGAGGAGGAGGAGGAGGAGGAGGAGAAGGAGGAGGAGGAGAAAATACGCGGCTTTCACTCGGCTAAGAGATTTGATTAGAAGATTTTCCCTTCGATTACAGATCACCCAGAAGGCCTCACATAGCGAGTAACAATAGCCATCCCCCCTTCCCTTCCCCCACCCCCACCCCCACCCCCACAGAAGTCGGCCTCTGCCCTGACCTTTGACGCCGTCGCTTGAGAATCGTTCGTCCTCAAGAGAAGGGAAAGGAAGAGAAGAGAAGGAAGAGAGGAGGGAGGAGGAGGGGAGGGAGGAGAGGGGAGGAGGAGGGAAGGAGGAGGAGAAAGGAGGGAGGAGAAAATAGTAAGAGATTGAGAAGGGTTGGCGAGTAAGGAAGAGAGGAGGGTAAGAGGAGTAGAAGAGTAGAGAGTCGGACCCAGAGAGAGAGAAGATGGACGATGAGAGAGGTTAGAGAGAGGGGAGAGGAGAGGAGAGGGAGGAGGAGAGGGAGAGTAGAGAGAAGAGAGGGAGAGGAGAGGGAGAGGAGAGGAGAAGAAGAGAGAGAGGAGGGAGAGAGAGAGAGAAGAGAAGAAGAGAGAGAGAGGAGGGAGAGAGGGAGAGGAGAGGGAGAGAGAGGAGAGAGAGAGAGAGAGAGAGAGAGAGAGAGAGAGAGAGAGAGAGAGAGAGAGAGAGAGAGAAATCAGACCGAAAGGGAGAAGCGAAAGAGGTGTCATTTCGGGACAACTAGAATGTATTACATACAGAAAGAAAGACCAGTATCTCTAGCATGCTTGGACGTAAAGATGTTAAGACAGGCTGCTTCGCCTGTGTGGCGAGAATGACAAGTCTCGCTCTCTTTTTCTCTTTCTCTTTTTTCTCTCTCTCTACCTCTCTCACCCATTTTCTCTCTCTATGTCATCTTTGCACTGAATTGTCAAACTGATGCGCTGGTGTCACACAGTAAGCTGAAGTGTCTCTTACGATTCCGTATGGAGGGCAGGGCGCCCCTACAAGGCAGCGTAACAAATAACAAAAGGCCGCACGTTTATGGCAGCGCGAGATGAGACTACGAATAAAAAGCCAGAGCCGATCAAAGGATAACGTCCCCGCCATCAAGGGCAGCCCAGCCTCCCCCCCCTCACGCAGACGAGGCACCAGCGCCTTCCATTTGAGGGAACGCGTGGGATCGCCTGTCCGGGCCTGGCGCTAACCCGCTGAGTTTTATGGGGCGGCAGCTCCTTTGAGCACCGACTACAAATTTCAATTCGGGGAAGAGCCGACCCTCGCGGGGAGTTGATCCACACACCTCTGCAGTCACGAAGAGTCGAGGCCTCCCTCTGGCCGGCGGCTGGGCACCAAGCCACGCCTCCGCGAAGGCCTCCTCGCCCCTTGCGTTCCCGCTCCTGAACGGGTATGATCTTACGCCCAGGTACCGACGAAGGGCGGTTTCAGCGCTATCCAGACAGATTGATAAATAAATAGATAGAGTGAGAAAGAGAGAGAGAGAGAGAGAGAGGGGAGAGAGAGAGGGAGAGGGGAGAGGGGAGAGAGAGAGGAGAGAGAGGGGAGAGAGAGAGGAGAGAGAGAGAGAGAGAGGAGAGAGAGGGGAGAGAGAGAGGAGAGAGAGAGGAGAGAGAGAGGGGAGAGAGAGAGGAGAGAGAGAGTAGAGGAGAGGAGAGGGGGGAAAGAGAGAGAGAGATTTGAGAGGGAGAGAGGAGAGAGGGAGAGAGAGAGAGAGAGAGGAGGAGAGAGAAACAGGGAGAGAAGGAGAGAGAGAGAGGAGGAGAGAGAGAGGAGAGGGGAGGGAGAGAGAGAGAGGGAGAGGGAGAGAGAGAGAGAGCAGCAGCATGTAAACATCCAACAGAAACAAAAATAATTCAAACTGCAAGACGGCCGTGAATGCACACCCGCCTCTCCCCAGACGCACAAGCACGGCAAGGAGGTCGCCGGAGCCGCTCGCTCCCATCCCTACTATCAGCGAATTAATGTCTGTCAAGTTCTTATCTCCGCCAAGGTCGCGAAAGTCCTTAAAGTTCCGTCCGGATGGCCAGGTACCCCGGGTAAGGTACGTGCGTCACAAGCCAAGCACTAATGGAGGAGGCGAGCTTGGGTCGTTCGTCCATTACCTTCTGCTGCTCGACAAAGGGCACCGAGCACTCAGCCGCGGCCACAGCAGAGAAACGACAGTTATGTCTGCTAGGCACTGTATAAACGCCCTGACAGTTGTCTTTGTAAGCCGACGTTACTTACTAATGAAAACAAATTTCGATCAGCCACAAGGCCTCCCTCGGGCAGCGGCGGCGGCGAGGCCAGACAATGAGATAATGCCCGCGTTAAGATGTTGGCAGCGGAGGCAACCCTAGGCCTATCGCCCGTCGGGACGCTGCCGCAGCCAGCGCAGCGCCTTTTAGGGTAAACCTTCGTTCCTCTCACGAAGGGGAACACGCGATGTAGGTTAGAAGAAAGGCGGCGGCTCCTTATCTCTCCGCCTGCTTCTTTATGGAGTCCGCGTGGGTCCGGATCCCGGAGCGAACGGGAGCGACGAAAACGACGTGATTCCGGCGACATCCATCATTCTGTCCGTCGTTAAGGCGATATCAGCCACATCTCCGGGACGATGTGGATTTAAAACCTGTTCCTAAGGCTTACGTCGAGCCAAATTGGTTTCGAAATCCACCGGCATCTTTAACATCTGCTCGCCGGTGATGAAACAACCTGATGATCAGCTATTACGCAGAAAAAGAAAAAAAAAAGAAAAGAAAAAAAAAGAAAAAAAAATCAAGCAAGGAGGAATTACAACATAAGTGAAAACGTAATCATGGAGGTGTGAATGTGCGAGAGTACCTCGCCATTTTCACTCGGTTTCTCGGTCATCTTGAAATCAAAAGTTACAATGGCACTCTCGCGATGCACTGGGCTAAGCATGACGCGGCTGGAAACATTACAGCGGGACGTAATGAGTTGTGTCCACTGTTCTCACGCTTGAGCTCAACCATGAAACGCTCATGTGATCTGCTTCATCTACTTACAAATCGTCCACGGAATGACACGTTTGGGAGCAGGCAGAGCCACACCAGCAGCTTGTCTGAACAGAGGAGCAGCCTGCACTTGCACAACACCCACCCACGCGCGAGCGGGCGAAATACCGGCCTTTCGAAGTGTCGGCTAAGGTGCTGTACGCTACACCTGTAACTTCTATTTCTAATTTGATATCTACCGTTACCCCAATCTCCCTCTCTATCTCTAACCTGCCTCTACCTCTACCCTACTACTCTTGACTCTACGCTATTCTCCCCTACCCTACCTTACCCTACTCTACCCTACCCTACCCTACCCTACCCTCCCAACCCTACCCTACTCTATCCTACCCTACCTTACCTTATCTTACCCTACCCTATCTATCCCCTCCCCTATCCATACCTTCCCCTATCCATCCCCTCCCCTCCCTTCCCATTTTCGTTACAGCTACGCATGATCACACCGAGATACCCAACACCTGAAGGGTGAAAAGGGTACATGTAGGGGTAGAATAAGGGAGGAGGGTATAGGGCTAAGATACGGCCTTGTCGTACAGCAGCTGCACGTAAGATTGAACTTGAATCAGGGCCTCTCAATTCATCACTCCGACCATGGAGATAATGCGTAAAAAAATATAAATTACCCGAGCGTTGGCGAGACGTAAGGGCAGGAGCGCACGTAATTGTGGTGGTAACGAGCATAAATTAAGATGATGAGCGAGGGCTGATGAGACGGCAGGCGGGGGGAGGGGGGGGGGAGAGAGAGACAAGAGGCTCTGTCTGGGAGGGGGGATTGGGTGCATGGGGGGGGGGGGTTAGGTGGCACGATCCGGAGGGTCAAGATAATATCAAAACCAATGAGGATCTCACTACCGTAACGCTTTCTGTCGCCTCCGATTCGGAGTGTGGCGGACTCATTACACTTAGTCGGGCCGTTTTTTAACACTTGGCGCGAGGGGAGGGGAATAAATGCGAGGCAAAGGGGAGGGTTAAAGCAGGAGGGACGGACTGGCTTGGAGAGTGAAAAACGGAGAGGGGGAGGGAGGGAAGAATGGAGAGACGATAGAGGGAGAGAGAGGGAGGGAGGGAGGGAGGGAGGGAGGGAGGAGGGAGGGAGGGAGGGAGGGAGGGAGGGAGGGAGGGAGGGAGAGAGAGAGAGAGAGAGAGAGAGAGAGAGAGAGAGAGAGAGAGAGAGAGAGAGAGAGAGAGAGAGAGAGAGAGAGAGAGAGAGAGAGAGAGAGAGGGGGGGGGGGGGGGGGAGATGAAGGAAAACAGAGGAAAAGGGAGAGGAGAGGGAGAAGGAATGGGAGCGGGAGATAGAGAAAGGGTGGGAGGAGGGCTAAAAGGGAGGAAGGGAAAGGAGTCTGCTCAAACCTACGCAGTCCAGGGGGGCAGGACAGCCCCGGGTAGACGTGTGGCAGGCTCACACCACAGCCGTCGTGTGCTTGCGGTGTGGCCAAGCATTTAGCCAGGTCCCGGATATGGCCTTCCTGATCGCAAGCTTAAGACGTCCAGAAAGAGGGAGACTCGCCCGGACGATGCCCGTTCCTGCCGCACTCGGAAGGCCCTTCGGTCAGGGGCGCCGTTCGGACAAGCCCTGGGCAACCCTGCCAGCGCCCGACCTCCGTCAACTTGAACTCGCCAGGGGACAGGCGACGTGGACAGCAAGCGGCCAAGGTGACGCTCAGCTGGGATCACTGCGAGGCATGTGGGCGGCGGGGGTAGGACACAGCCAGCTGGAGGGAGCCAGGCCGTGTTGATGTAGGAATCCCACCGAGAGCTGTGCGGCGCCACCCCGGGACCCCCTGCCCCTCCGCCAATCCTGACACGTGGACACGTCACCACGACAGCCAGCCGCCCCCGGCCCCTCGCACACGACGGCGACGTCACCTGTCCTCGCCCTTCCCTGGCTGTCCTGAGCAGCGGCACTCTCCTCATCCTCGCAGGGCAGAGCACCACGGCGACGGGGCCCGCGGGCCTTCCCTCTTCTCCGCTTCTTTACGGGATGTGTTGACGGAGAAGTAAAACCGCCGCGATTCTTCCCTGAGAAGTGTGTCCGGGGAGGCCTTCGTGACGAGAGCGCTTCAACGCCCACGCAGCGGCAACACGTGCTATTCAAACGACCGTGCAAGGCGCCCAAAGGGGGCTCCATCCGCCCTCGGATCGCTCCCAGCGTGCGCCACAAGCCAAACGACCGCAGCAGCCACATGCCTGACAGTACTCTGCAATTTGCCCTTACAATTACCTATCGCATCGCACTTACAACTAATAAGGGAAAGCTGACAGCCCGCCGACGTCAACAAAACCCCAACATTTGCCTCTATGCTATGTGCCCCTCAAGTACTTGTCAAGTGCCGCCGCATATCGCCATTCCCTCGCGCGCTTGTCTCGACGTCTGCGGGTCTACGCGCTCATGGCGGTCCTCTGCGCCCCGACTCGTAAAGGGTTTACGCGGAATCAGAGTCACGGCGAATGAAAAATACTAGGGCGGAGAGTGCGGATGCGGCGAGTCGTCGCAGTGGCAAGGAAGATGATAGTAGTCTGCTGCACCTCTGATGCCCCGAGAGAATGACAACCTGGGCATTAGGAGAAGGTCAGGTGGAACGTGAAACGCCTAATTTTATCAAAATTGCAACCTCACCAGCTCGTACTTAACAACTCTTACGTAAAAACTTATTAGTGGCATGCTTTTCCTACGGCGCTGACAATGCCAGTCACTGGAGCATAACTTTACAAGGACAACAAGGAAGTTTCCACCGGGCAGTACGGGAGATCCTGGGACAAAGCAAGCCGGTTTCCCTCTTTCTCTTCGGGTCGCCCATGGCCTCCAAGAGGGAATATTAGTTAAGCTAAGCGGCGCAACTGAAGTGTCGACAGCGGATCACCACACTGGCACAAAAAAAGTTAAGAGAAGGAAAGGTCCCTACAGAAACTTACTTTCGCAGCTGCCACTGCAGGCTTGCAAAAAATGGTAACAATCGCGGTTGGCTTTCCGAGAGCAAGAGTAATAGCATGGGAACCTTTGATAATTGACGTCCCACAAAACATACAGTCGTCCTCCTCCCAAGCGCACAGGATCTCAGGAACAAAACGTAAAAATGTCTTTCGCCAAAAACATTTGAATTATATTTACATGACGATAAAAAGCGCATGCCTTCCTCCCTCTGTTTTCCTTGGTGGAGGCCACGCGCTGCCACACGGCCGCGTCTCCTCACCCCCCAGCTGTACTCCGACAAAGAGCGAAACAAAGACATGTCGCGAGCCAACTCTCCTCCCCCTCTGGCAGGAGGACCAACGCCACTACAAGCAACTGTCCACAGGATTTCGTTTGGTTCTCGAAAGCTTACGCAACATCACCAACGTTACGGTGACAAATGCAGAAAATCCATGAATGGAGGCGATTGATTTCACCAAATCAAGATCTGCAACTGACGCATCGCGACGCTCAATTCTCGTCGGAATTAGATGAAGACTGAGCAACGAAAAGCGCCAATTATATCTTTCTTTGTGACTTTTTCCGTAGTTTTTTTTCTGCACATCTCCACAGTCGAACGCTCGATCGCCGGTCAAACGGCATGTTACCAGAGCATATTCCACGACGAAAGCGATATCACAGCGAACCCCATCTTCAAGCCGCGAGTCAAACGGGCAAATCACATGAACGTTCGGAGGGAAAGGGGGTGCCCAGAAAAGAAATAAAATACGAATAAATAAATAAATAAATGACAAAAAAAAATAAAATAAAGCCAGGGAAAAAAACACAATGAGAAATAAAGACAACTTCTAGACAAAGAAGCGCGAGTGACCATCCTTGCGCCGCTCACGAAATTTTGGCGGTTTGAGACCACCTGACGGAAGCAACGCGCCAGTCTCGAGCCGGAGGTCAAACCAAGAGGGAAGGCGAAAACTGAACTCCCACGAACGAGAGGAAAACAGTACGAGTGTCAGCCCAGGGCAAAAATCCACGCTGCCACACAAGCACGGCGGACGAGCAACGTCATGAACACAGACGCCGTGATTGACGGCTGGGGCACGAGTAGGGGAAGGGCCGGGGGGGGGCGGGGGCGGGGGCGGGGGTGGAAGCTGGTTAACTCATCAGGAAGCTGGGCGAGGAAGAGGTAGTGGAGGAGGAGGAGGAGGAGGAGGAGGAGGAGGAGGAGGAGGAGGAGGAGGAGGAGGAGGAGGAGGAGGAGGAGGTTGTGGAGAAGCAGGGGGTAGAGTGGAAGTAGGAGGAGGAAAGATTTTTGTGTATGTGTATGTGTATGTGTATCTGTGTGTGTGTGTGTGTGTGTGTGTGTGTGTGTGTGTGTGTGTGTGTGTGTGTGTGTGTGTGTGTGTGTGAGAGTGAGGAGTGAGTGAGTGAGTGAGGAGTGAGTGAGCAGGCGAATGAGTGAGTGAGTGATGAGGAGGAGGAGATGAGGAGAGAGGAGAGAGGAGAGAGAGAGAGAGAGAGAGAGAGAGAGAGAAGGGAGAGAGAGGAGAGGGAGGAGGGAGAGGGAGAGGGAGCGGGAGGGAGAGGGAGGGGGAGGGGGAGAGAGAGAGAGAGGACTTATCACCAGCACTTGTCACCGCCAGCGCCGCCGCCGCCCCAGCCACGAGCATGACGACCCCCGAGGTTCTCATGACAGACTCAGCTGCCGAAGGACGTTCCCACACTGTCGCCATTACCGTGCAGGTCCGCGTTCCGCCATGAACTTCACTCGCGTGCAAGCGCTTCCCTCGCAACGAACGACATAATCGCAGAAGACGTAATCTCTCGCTGATGACATAGCGACTCACTTTCGATCCAGCTGATTATCCGACCCGATTTCGAATGCACTTTTTTCCCCCTTTTCTCGTATTATCCGGCATCGGTTCTTCGCCTAGGGCAGCGCTAAGTGACACCCGGAAGATAGCAAACGGCTCCGGAACACCCGACTTCTGCCGACACTCCTTGTGAAGTCTTTTTGCTTGGCGGTGGCGGCGGCGGCGAAAAAGCTTGCACTCCAACTCTGGACTATATGCTTATTTTAAACCGCCTACAATAACTTAACAAAATAAACAACTGAATGAATAACGCCGCTGTACGAGGTATTCAACTGGACCGCGCTCTGCCAATAGTCGTCACCAAATATCACGTGAGCCAAGTAGTTCAGCCAACGGCAACAGCTGAACGGACGAGGTTTCTGAAGCGTCCTGCACGAGGACCGAAAGGAAAAAAAAAACTCTCATCAGCCTCTTATTCTCTCTCTCTTTCTCTCTCTCTCACTCATTCCCTCTCTCTCTCTCTCATTCCCTCTCTCTCTCACTCATTCCCTCTCTCTCTCTCTCTCTCTCATTCCCTCTCTCTCTCTCATTCCCTCTCTCTCTCTCATTCCCTCTCTCTCTCTCTCTCTCTCTCTCATTCCCTCTCTCTCTCTCTCATCCTCTCTCTCTCTCTCTCATTCCCTCTCCCTCTCTCATTCCCTCTCTCTCTCTCTCTCATTCCCTCTCTCTCTCTCATTCCCTCTCTCTCTCTCTCTCTCATTCCCTCTCTCTCTCTCTCATTCCCTCTCTCTCTCTCATTCCCTCTCTCTCCCTCTCTCATTCCCCCTCTCCCTCTCACAGACCCTAAACGGGATCGCGTGCATGCCCGTTTCGCCCGAACGTTTGCATCCTGTTTCGGCGCGTGTTGGGGCGGCGAGCGGAATGCGAATCGGAGCAGCGGCGTAGGTGGACATGTGCGTGAACTCGGGCACAGGTGGCATGGTGCCATTGGAACTTGGCATCAGGTATGTGGTAATGCAGGCCAACACCCGCCTCACTACCGCCCTGGTAAACACTTACACATGTACGTGCGTACATACACACACACACACACACACACACACACACACACACACACACACACACACACACACACACACACACACACACACACACACACACACACGCTCCGGGTTGCGGCTCTTTTCGCTTTCCGTCTGCTGTGGTCTGGCGTTGCTTTGCCTTAATGGTCGCGCATAATTATTCCAATTATGTAAGAAAATAAACCGCAAGGAAAACGCGATGAAAAACAAGTGAAAACACGTTAAAAAAAGTGAAAACGCCAGAAAACAAGCGAGAGGACCCGTGTTTTGTTGCAGTTTCGTTATAACCTTTTCTGCTATTATGATTACTCTGACATTTAGCCGAATCGTAAATCAATGCAATTGCCCAAAGACAATTAGCATCATCATCATCAACAATGATGATGCAAATAATCAAAATGACAAATATCATCATTACAATAATAATAATAACGATAACGATTACAATAACGATAATAATAATAAAATCACCATGACGAACAGCAATAAAAAATAACAACTTCACGCCATTTCGCAACTCTCGAAAGCACAGGCGGCCCCACCAACCCCGAGGACGCACTCATCTCGGCATCTCTGCGAGCTTGTCAATAAGGCTGGACTATTCCTGATGACAAGGTATAAGGTACACGGTACATGAGGGAACCTGTTTGTCCCAGTTACGCCTCTCTCTAATTACATGGTGTACACAGTTTCATAAAAAGGGTTCCGAAAGCCGTTACTTAACCCCTCGGCTGTCGGTCTTACAACCGCTTTCTCAATTTACATAAACAAATAACTATAACATATAATGATGATGATAATAATTACTATTATAATAAATATTATTGCTATTATTATTTTAAATATTATTATTATTACTAATATTACTATTATTATTATAAAACAATGATGATGATGATGATGATATCATAACAATAACAATAACAGTAATAATAACATCATCATCAACAACAACCGCAATACCAAAATAACCTACAAAAAATAAAATAAAACTGCAAGCGGTCCATCCTATAAAACCCAAAAATACAGAAAAAATTGAAGGGGGATAAAGGACAGCTGCAGGTGAAGCCATGGACGTTAATTCCCCGATTCTTACTATAGCTAATGAAATGATACTACTGACGGTGACAATATTTACAGCCTAAGCATTTAATTTCCTCCGATTTCCATTTGTTTAGGAACCTTCCACGCCCGGCTACGCTCTCGGTAAACGATTTCTCCGTGGGGAAGATGGCGGACTTAAAAAAAAAAAAAAAAGGAATTGGATCTCCACGTTTATCTGACGGACGGATGGACCTGCCGTGCGTATTCGTGTGAGCAGGCGGGGCCAGGGGCGTCGGCGAGTGCCAGGCCTCCGTCACCCACCTGGCGGGCGCGGCCGTCGGACTTTCTCGCGTAAATGTTTAGACGGCATCGCACCCGCACCTGGCACTCCCGCCCTTCGAATGGCTAACATAAATACTCCTTTTCAAGAGCTTTATTGCCGGGTCGATGTCAGGACTTAAGATTAATACGTTCTCGTGGAACATTCTACATTTATTCGTACTCACTCACATCTACTTGCGCCTGGACTAAGGACAACAACATACCTGGAATGACAAAGAAAAAAGATCTATTAGACAGGTGGTCTTTCATGGACTGAAAATGATCAATATCACCAAGACAAAAGAAGATGCGATAGAAGTGTATAGTATATTATCATTTCCTTCTCATTTCCTGTACATTCTGCCAATTCCTCTTTTGCTCCCTTTTCCTTTCCCGTTTCACTACTGCCTGTTTTCCTTTCCTATTTCACTGTGTCCCCTTCCGAATCTCACATAACACACGATACTTTTGTATATGAAGTACCATCTACAGAATTTACAGCAGCATAAAATTTGGGGATGAGGATGCTGGAAACCGTATGCAAATTACTTTAATGAAAGTAAATGGGCGATTTAACGTAATTAGCATAATTTGGCCAGCTGATGAGGGAAATCTGTGACAGTGATGAAAGGACCGCTGGAAACTTCTCCGACGTTGGGCGCTCCCAAATGTACCATGAATTCTTACTAATGGTAATGCCAAACTAATGATGTATTTTCGTGGAATGCTTGGGTCCGACCAGTGCATTACCAAACCTATTGTAAAAGTATGAGTAAACAAAATCATCTGATAACATAAAGATGAGTGTTTCGTCTGCCGAGATACTTCACGAAACTCTCTCTTTCCTTATCACATCAGTCAACAAGAAATGCCCAAAAGAAGCGCTCCTGTGTGGACGCAACGTGAAAAAGGCAAACTCTTCCACGGCTCCCTTAATACAGGGAATAAACATGAGACTTTCATCCCATATTCGGGAAATCTGAAGGAGCTGACGGGTCGCTTCTGTGGCGCCTCTCGCATAAACAGCAGCGTCCTCGCCCGAGTCTAGGATTACTTTCCCGGAGAAGCGATTTCGGGCATTGCAAAGGACCATTGCGAGGAACGCACAAATTCCAAAGGTTGCTGTATATTCGCTTCCTCGTTTTCACCCACGTATGACAAATTCTTCCGAGGTTCGGGACAAAAACAATCTTCGACATTTCTCCAATGTGTAATTCAAGCTTGCTATGGCCGGATCAACACGACACATCAGTCGGCTGTTAATAAACCGGTAAAACGGACTGTCAATTAAGAATCTGTAAAATACATTACCAAGGTACTTGGCAGTACGTCGGTAGTTTGGCGTTTATCGGAATGGCACGGTTGGCAGGGACAAGGGACGGGGGGGGGGGGGGGGCATGGTTATGAGCGGGAGCAGGCAAAGAATGCAAATGCAGGCAGAGAGGACTGAAACGGGGACGACAAAGGCAAGGGGTCACACAAGCAGAAAATGGCAGACGCAAGGGAAGTCAGGAGCTGGTAAAAGACAAAGGCCAAGATATAGCAGGCAGAAAAAGGACAAAGGGAGGGCAGGGAAGCGGCAGGGGATGGTCGAGTCAGGTGAGGTAATAGTGCAGGGGAGGGCAGAGGCAGGCGAGGACAAGGCAAGGAAGACGGGGGGAGGCGGAGATAGGGGGCGCCTGCCGGCCACATGATCATCAAGAACAGGTTGAGCTGAATGAAGGCGGCGAGGGAGAGGGGGGAGGGGTGCGGGACTTGAAGGCTGAGCGGGTGGGCGGAAGACTGGGAAAGCTGAGTCAGGTGTTGGGTTCGGAGTTGAGGAGTTGCCTCCGAGAAGGTGCGTCTGCATCGAACACGAACTTCGGGAGGCCGTGCCCGTATTGTCCATCAGGGAACGCCCTTGATAACAATTTATGGGAAGCGCCGCCCCCACCCCATACAAGGAGCGGAGGTGCCATATGACGTCATAAGAGGTCGAAGGCACGCTAAGGCGCGAGCAACGTGCGTTATGTTCTTGCAGAGGAAACTTTACGTGATGAAGATGACTTCCGCAGGGGCAGAGGTCGCACAACATTGAAGTAATGGCCACAGTTAGGTTTTCTTTAACAGATGTTGAGACGCGCGCCACGACGGGTGGCCAGCTGCCCGCGGCCATGACGCTCCCACACATACACACACTCACACAAACGAACGCACCGACAAACAAACATACACATCAACCCACTCACGCTACACCTGCAACACTCGTTTACTCCTCGCCAGGCCAGCACAGGAACGACGCTCTGTGGCTGCATCTCCTGCATTGGTCAGCAATACAGGGGGAGGGAGGGAGGGCGGGGGTCGACCTTGTGGAGGCCCCGACAAGGTAAACGGCCGTGGGGGCGTAGACGGCCGCCTCCCTACCCCAGCCCCCGCCCGCGCTCGCACACACCACTCGCGCTGAGGTTATCATCAATGGCAAGAAATGTCGAAGCATGAAACCGCAAAACGTCGGCGCTCCCAGCAAAGGGAGCCGAGGGAGGCGGGTGAGCCGAGCGTAAGCCCAGCAACAATCCCGACACGACTTTGCGTGGTGAGCAGAGGCGCCGGGAAGTCGTCCACGGGATCCGGAGCGAGGGGCCGAGTCGTCCCATTACACCCTGGGGCCAGTGAGTGTGCCCAGCCTCATTTGTATGAGAAAGGCGGCCGAACTTCCACCTGCGTTAAGCAATAAATCATACTCCAAGACACAAGGACACGGAATAAATTTCTTAGGGGGAATGCAAACAAGATCTAGCTGGTCCATTTATGCCTTTCAGAGTAGTCCTACTGCACTGTCCTCAAACGTCTGCCTCACCGTCCCTCGACAATGCCAGGCAAAATTTCCGCGTCGGAATCGCCCCCGCAGCATCCCGCCAGGTATTGCTCTCGCCGTCACTCAACGCGTCAGTCACCATGGCAACACCCACTTCATCTCCCTCTCAAAACCTCTTCAAATCCTCCCGCAGTTTCGCGTAACGTGACTGACAAATGCCCATCGCCAAATTTGGAAGAGATCGAAGGAATGTTACTTAGAAGAGCGTGGCTGGCTCGGACGGGGAATGAAGGGCTGCAGGACAAAACAAGGAGAAAGAGGCGGTTGCAAGGGTTGCAGGACAAACCAAGGAGGAAGAGACGGTTGCA
>NC_051391.1:46325924-46328424 GCF_015228065.2 Penaeus monodon
GCGCTTCGGCGAAAGTCGACAGAAGTTTCACTCGAAGAGGGGATAACTTCTTCAGTACTCGAGTCATTCCGCGACTGTCATGCACGATGAGGTCTTTGAGGAAAAGGGAAAGAAAGAAAGAAAAAAGACATTGAAGTGGACACAATAGATTTAACCCAGATTATCAAACCTCTACGATTCCATTACGAGTAGTCCGTAATAATTACGAAACACAGGTCCTTGTAGCGTCCTTTCATATCAAGAGGTTTATAGCCGACGGGTGAATAATACACCCGAACACAGCCTCCGCCACGTCACCCGACCACTCGGACCCCGGCAGACCCCAACCCGCATACAGAGCTACCGCGGGAGGGGTGGGGACAGGGGCGGGGTAGGGGGTGAGGGCGGGGTGGGACGAGGGTCTCTCCTATCTGCTAAACAATTTCAATTTGAATGGTCTGGAAGTCTAGAATACTGTTCCCTACAGAACGCACGCTCCCACGTAAAGGCCCTTGTTGCTTCCGTCCGACACAGGGGGTTCTCCACGGCAAACATTCACAAAAATATTACCATTAAACATCCCGCGCTTTCGTTAGGGCCACATGCCTCACAGGAACCCGAACCACTTATAAAAAGCTGCACAGCCCCTTGATAGCCGACAGAATACCTCTCCGTCCTTTAATATCTTATCAATCGGGCATCTGGGTTCTTTCCATCTAATTAGCCCCGGTTTACAACCCTTTTCGCTTTAGACTGATTTGGAGCTCCGGAGTTCATTGTCGACCGGCTTCCGACTATAACAAGGTTCCAATCAAAGGTAATATTTACTCGAGGTAGGGTTGCCCGCTCCCTCCCTCCCTCATTCTCTCAGTCCCTCCCTCCTACTCTCCCCCTCTCCCTCTACCTCCCTCTTACCTTTCCGTCCCTTCTCCCCCCCCCCCCCGGTCTCCCCATGACACCAAATTCTTCGCCCTCCCCCACTCCCCCCTCTCCCCACTCCCATCTCATCTGTATGCAGAATTGGCTTGCCCAGAACATGACAGAAGAAGGAGTGTGGACCAAGGTAACAGCTGGGGCCACATGGAGGAGTGTTTGCTGGTATGACATGGCCCTCTGTTCTCTCCGCTCCCTCTCTCCCTCTCTCTCTCTCTCTCTCTCTCTCTCTCTCTCTCTCTCTCTCTCTCTCTCTCTCTCTCTCTCTCTCTCTCTCTCTCTCTCTCTCTCTCTGTCTGTCTTTCTCTCTCTCTCTCTCTCTGTCTGTCTGTCTGTCTGTCTGTCTGTCTGTCTGTCTGTCTGTCTGTCTGTCTGTCTCTCTCTCTCTCTCTCTCTCTCTCTCTCTCTCTCTCTCTCTCTCTCTCTCTCTCTTCTCTCTCTCTCTCTCTCTCTCTCTCTCTCTGTCTTTCTCTCTCTCTCTCTGTCTTTCTCTCTCTCTCTGTTTTTTTCTCTCTCTCTGTCTTTCTCTCTCTGTCTCTGTCTTTCTCTCTCTGTCTCACTCTCTCTCACACACACACACACACACACACACACACACACACACACACACACACACACACACACACACACACACACACACACACACACTTATTCACTCACTCATGCATACAGGCAAAGACATACTGGCACATACAGACAGACTATAGTCTACAGTATGTCCACTATCCCCATGGCCATATGTTGGCATAATGTATACCATGCAAATATTGGTATACAGTATGGAGTACACACACACATACATACACACACACACACACACACACACACACACACACACACACACACACACACACACACACACACACACACACACACACACACACACACACAAGAGAGAGAGAGACACTCCAATCTCACAACGCTTCTGAAAAGAATCTACCGTCCTTACGGAGTGAGGGACGGTATCCTATCTCAGAGTCCAAACATCCTACGAAGATCAGTTGGACACGCCCATGGCCTCCTCGAAGGGTCCGTTTGGACACGCCTCCATTCGGTCTTGAGCAACTTTGACGTCACCAAATGAAAAGGGGCTGAAGAGATCCGATTACTTGTGCTATAACATTAACAAAGTTGAAGGATATGAAAAAACAGAGAAAAAAAAATATCCCAAATTTGTAACAACAAACTGTACATTTTCAATGAAAATCTTAAAATATACCCAAATGCAGATTCCACGCAAGGCAAAACTAAATAAAAAGATAAAAAAAAAATATATTACATACATATATTCCGGAGGAGCGGCCGTACAAAGGCAAACAAAACATCAAGCATCCTTGCCAATCAGACACAAGCTACAGTGGCCGGGAGACACGAGCGCTGCGAAAGGGACATAGGGGAGGGGGGGGGATAAAGGGAAGGAGAAGGGGAAGGGGAAGGAGAAGGGGAAGGGGAAGGGGAAGGGGAAGGGGCAGGGGGGGACGGAGGGAAAAAGCGAAGGACACGGGTGAGCACGAGGATGGGTCAGGGTTAGGGAAGGTGAGGGAACCAGGACTATAAGATAAGGCACAGCGCTGGGACTGAGAAGTAG
>NC_051391.1:46333424-46360924 GCF_015228065.2 Penaeus monodon
GATGAGGATGTGAACAAAAGCATCTGACGATGATGGCGCCACATTACAAAAATTACAATTTTAATCTTTAAGAGGAGGGAGGGAGGCTGCGGGAGAGTGAGCGTGCGAGGGAGGGAGGGAGGGAGGGGGAGAGGGAAGAGAGAGAGAGAGAGAGAGAGAGAGAGAGAGAGAGAGAGAGAGAGAGAGAGAGAGAGAGAGAGAGAGAGAGAGAGAGAGAGAGAGAGAGAGAGAGAGAGAGAATTTTGACTTTGACAAGTTTAAGACAAAACTTATACCTAAAAAGGATGAGATAACTTAGGTTATCCTCATCCTCATCTTAATAAGTCCCTATGTAGGCTCCCGTATCAAAATACAGTACTTAGGTATATCAGCATATTAGAATATATACAAGACGAGAGAGAGAAAGAGAAAGAGAGGGGGGGTGAATGAGGGTGAAGAGGGTGAAGAAGTTAAGTGATGGGTGCGTTGGAGAGCGGCTATCGAGGGTTAACAAACATTCACATAACGGGAAAATATGAAAACTGAAGCGATTCGCAGAGCAAATGTTTTCATCACATCACCAAAACCCCCTTTTTTCAACTATTAAATCTCCGTGCTGCTTCGCCTTCACCGTGAAAAAGACTTATTTAGCATATAATCCATACATCAAGAGGAGTGGTTTACGTGACCGCCTCTTGAAAAAGCTCCATCAAGAGCGAGGCAGCGAGGCGAAAGTAGGTAACGCAGGAAAACGCCAATGAAAATAGAGAGACCAGGTGAAACGTAAAAAAAAAAAAAATGCGGTTTAGGATGAAAATACCTATAAAAAAGATGAAGATGAGTAATCGCACAATGACGATGAGAACAATTGACGGCAAAGCGAAAAGTTTGAAACTAAACGTTTTACCAAGAAAGAGAGAGAGAAAAAAAAATGACCATACAAACTACAATGAGAGAAGAGAGGGGAGATAATACTGAGAGTCCCCGGAGTGAGAGAGAGAACCAGGCGGGACGTGTGAACAATGGGTGTGGAGAGGACGCAGGAGAACGCGCCTCGATCAATCTGCATGGCTATTTATTGCCTGTAGTCAACCGCTGCCTTTCTAATACATAAATAAATAAAAGAGGAAATGAATTAATGAATAAATAAATAAACAAACACATTATAGATAAGTATGAATAAATGAATGAATGAATAAATACTTAAAAAAAAAAAACATGTAATACAAAAATCTTGTGCAACGTATAAAAAAAAAAATCGAGCTGCCAGGTTCTGTTGAGAAAAAAACGACTCGCTTCTTTTACCTCTTCGTGCAATATTGACTCGTCTCTCCATCCCATTAACAAAATAACCTCGCTAACCCCCACTCCTAACTCCTTCGCCCCAACGTCTTCCACAACGATTGCGAAACGACCCCATGAGGTCATAAAACCAACCGTAGTATGAACACAAAGAGCGCCACCTGCACGGAGTAGTTGTAAACACATGTCTCCTAGGCTGGCATAACCCCCTCGAACCCCCCTCCCTCCCACCTCTCTCTCTCCACTGCCCCCCCCCCCCAAACACCGACAAAAATCTGGACACAGAAAATAGTAAGATGTCAGGATCTGCACTCACACGTGTTAAAGATCACTTGGGGCGGACAGAACAAGTCAAATTCGTGTGCTTGACAATAACCACTGGGTTATTGTCTCCCAATGCGAACATGCACTGTACTATGCCAAAGAAATTCCCGGGTTCCTTTGAATTTACATCTGATTCGCTCATGGGTAAATGAACAAGCTTTTTAAAAAAAATAAAGTAATAAATAAAATCATAAAGATAAAAGGGCTACGGAAGCAAAAAAAGGAGTCCCCAAAGATCTATCACGCAGAAAGGCTCAAATCGGCGAAATGATAGCTTTTTGCGAGGAGCAAGGCGAGTGGGCACAGCGAGCCCTCCGCGGCGTGTGGGAAGCCCAGTGCCCGGACACCTCCACCAGGCACACACATGCCCGCCCTTGCTACACGCCCACGCCACATGTGAATTGCGTCGTCCTGCCTGCCCGCCATGCAACCCGCAGCCCAGTCATGCAGGCAGCTGGACCATGGAGCTGGTTCCTTCAGCTTGGGCGAGTCCGGGCAGGTGTGAAGACGCATCCACTCAGCTGAGACCCTTAAGATGAGTAAACAACCCCGCCGCGAACCTCTCACTCTTTCCCTTTTTGCCTCTCCTTCTATCCCTCTCCTCCTTCTATCCCTCCTCTCCACTTCTTCCTTCTATTCCTCCCGCTCCTCACAAGTAGCCTGTGCTTGATGAGAATATAACAATAGATTTCAGCTGAAAATAATTGGCCAACGCTCCTCCTGCAGAGACTTCTTCAGCGTACCTTCCTTCTTCGTTCGTTTCATGCGATTAATTTTGACGTAACGACATCTATCCGAATCTATCTCTTCTTTCTTCTAACTCTCATGGCCGCGACTTCAATCTATACTCCTTCCCTGTTACAGTTACTGTCGTAACATCTATAATCTCTTTTTTTTTTCGTCGCTTCTTTTACTGCTGCGAATTCTGCACATACCCTTTACACGCCAGTCTCACCGGCGTGACATCTCTCCGTACCTTTCTCACGCTTGTTATCGCCGCCCTCTTTCCGTCGCCAAGCAAAACCGGTCACCGTCGACGTCATCCGCGGAAACTCCGATTAGCCGAAGCAGACGGATCCATTAAGCGAGATAAAAAAAAAAAAAAAAAAAAATGAGGTGCCACCGGAAGTCACATCCCTTAACCTCCCTTCCCCCTCCCCCCCCCTCGTTGGAGGAATCAATGGCGAGCGCCGTGTCCGCGCCCGATGCCCATGCCAACCCGTGTGTGACAGGCCCCGAGGGTGACGTCATCAACACGCTGACGGATCACAAATACCCGGGGCGTCAACAAGCGTCCGTGCCAAGCATATCGCTACGAGCTCGCGTGCAATGTACTGCCCTTAAAATAAACAGGCTGAGGTGGAAATAGAAGCACCGACCCGTGTGCGTGCGTGCGTGCGTGCAAGAGCGCGTGGGCGTCCGAGCGGTCAGCGCGCGACACAGCGACCGAAGGTAATGTTGCAGTTGTTGCACGGCCCCGAACAGATGGCCAAGTGCTCACCCGCCTCGTAATGTTGCCTCGGAAACGCTTTTATTGGCTTCGTCAGGGGGCGAAGAACTACCATTTCTAGACGGGCTATAGCTCTGCGGTTTGCTTCTATTTCCCTGTTCTAGAAAGAAAACCCACAATATTCAACATGTAAGCAAAGGGCGCGGGTGTTTGCGTGCAGCTGTGTGGATATGCAGATAATATACTCTCTTTCTCTCTCAGAGTTCAAACGTGAGGTATTTCTTGCGCATCTTCAAGGAATAAACTTCAGCGTTTTTTTTTCTTTCTTTCTTTCGTCTTTATTCCCTCGAAATTCAGTCGCTGCTTCCTTTTCCTTCCTTCGTCCCTCTCCCCCGCTCTTGAGAAATCGGCCCGCCCGACCCGCCCGCGCGAGCATCCTCCCGCATCGGCGATCCAACCCGGAGATAGCAAACCGCCTAAGGGCCGAGGCAGCTTCCTTGGCGCTGACGACCACAACAAACTGGTTATAAATACCCAAACAACCCTCCGCTGTAATTGCGCCGGTGAAGCAACACGGCCGGAAATAGCCCCGCCTGGCACCCTCCCTTGTGCCATGACGCCTCCTCGGCCGCCGCGCTGCTCCGCCCCCGCTCCACGCCCGCGCCGCCCATACTCTTTTTTCCCTTTCGCCGAAGAGGCCCCGGTGCCCGCTCTCCCTATTAGACACTTGCACACATATTTCCTTCACCTCCCGTTTTCTATTAAAAGTTATTTCTACCACGGACATTTTCATTTCGTTTAACGTCTCATCATAATTTTTTACTACATTCCCCTCTCCCAACCCCTTCCCTCCCTCCCCCTCGCTCAAAGCCCTTCCACCCTTTCCCCTCGTTGCCTCCCCTCCTCCATGCCCGCTACCTTTTCCCCTCAAGTCCGGGCACAGTCCCCCCCCCCCCGTAAATCAGGTCCTTTCCACAACATCGACTTCCCGCTCAACGACCCCCCCTCCCCGTTCAACGCCCCTACCCCTTCCTTCCACCAGAATAAATAACCCCCGCCCGTCCAGCTGCGCCCATCCATCACCGCGTTGTAAGTCCGTCAGCGCGTCAGAACTCAGTCAGCGCGCTACGAGTCCGTCGGCGCGTCGTAAGTCCGTCAGCGTAGCCCGTCAGTCAGCGAGCGCAAGTCCCCTCGTATCCCGTCAGCTGATGACTTGTTAATTTAGGAACCGTAAATCTGTGGCTGCTTGTGCACCAGAGAACCGCGGCGTCGACGGACTGACAGATACGCGCTGCAAGGAAGGACTTACTTAGCGATCTTGATTTTACTGAAATAAAAATAAGTATTTAATCCAGCTTAGAAAAAAAAAAAACGGTACGGTGTCGTTTTATTAGGAGATAATCCAACTTGGAGAAAAAAATGCCTTACGCAATTACCCCCCCCCCCCTCAGTTAACAACCCTTACTTACTTCGCGGTTTGATTTTATTAGCAAAAGAAGACTTCCTTCTTGCCCATTAACGAGGAAATACGAAACCTTCCCCCCACTCCCCCTCCCCCTCCTCCAGCCACGAGACCCGAGCCTTCTAACAATCGGCCAAGTCGACCTAAACAAACAAAACCAGATTTACAAACGCAAACCTTCTGTATGTCACGTGGCCTCGGTGCAGGGGAAAAGGGGAATCGCGCGATGACCAAAGGTGAAGGAGAACAGAGAAAAGGGGAAAGAAAGAAATGCAAAATTCTTGTAGTTTCTCACTGTATGCAGCCAAGGACAGTGGAAGGTGTAAGGCGAAGGAAAACGAATACACAAACAGGTTTATACATAAAAAAACAGGCATGGAATTTATATTACTTCGTGATATATGTCGCAGAGAAAACCGGGATCGCGGTAAAGCGAAGGAAATGGAAATTATCAAACTTGACGAAAAAAATAATAATAATAAATAAATACAATAAATATCATGAAAAAATACGCGATTTCGTGATATATGCAAATAAAGGGAACCCGCTTTCATGCAGCTGGAAACACGTACTATCATCTCGGAAGCACTAAAAAATCAAGACCAAATCGCTACACACACGCAACGAATACACGCTAAATGATAACCATAAAAACCGCGGGCGCTAACATGTTACGTGCATGTTACGTGTCTGATCGAGCCCCGCATATCATCTCCAAAGTATACACATTCACGGTCATTCAACACCACGATTATGCGAGCGGCTACAGATGGGTTAGTCATGCACGGTCTCCAACTTCCGGACTTATTCACTGTAGAATCATGCATAAACAGCGGCTCTTACGAAACAACTGCCAAGGAAAGCGGCCAAGTACCTTAACCATTATCGCTTGCAATGGCGTGCATATATTTGCGGCAAAATATACACCGGCGGAGTCTGCTTACAGCCATTTTGTTTGTTCTCTCGGGAGAAAAATATAAATAAAATAAATAGATAAAAGGATTTGTTGGGACTGCTATAAAACCCAAAGCCGGGACAGTCTAGCCAAGTGTCGAGAAATGAACAAAATAAATGGAAATATTTCGGCAAAGTGCTGCTTTGACACCGCAGACTAAGCCATTGTTGAGTCGGAATCGTAAACTAAACAAAAACAAAGACTGGGTCATGGCTGATTAGCGGCCGCGCAACTCTGGACATTTTAGATAAGAAATTTCATGGCCTTGCTTTTCTCCCAGCTGCATATCAAAACGGGGCCCGGAATCAACTGCAATGCAACAATTCGAAAAAGGTTTTCGTTCAAAGACCTTATCATTAAAAATATATCCCAGAGCACGCCGTGTCACAGTTCTAGCGTTCCAAATAGCTTCCGAGTGAGATCAAACGAGTGTCTTAAAATCCGGAAAAAAATAAACATATAAAAAAAACAATAATAATAAAAATAAACCGTTAAATACATCGTCTCCTTTCAAGTCGCGTCCGGGTGTGTGTATGGGAGCGAGACAGCCCCACGTCAAGAGCGCAGCGGAGAAGTAGAAAATACCCACTTGACGGGGTCGCCGAGAAAAGAGACCCACCCCCCCTTCCTCGTACATATCACTGCCGCGGGGCCACCTGCGCCCGTAAACTTTATGCAGCCACCCACTCTCCCCCTTCCCACCCTCCTTTCCTCTTTCCCTCCTTCCCTCCTCTCTTCCCCGTTTCCTTCTCTCCTCCCCCTTCCCTCCTCTCCTTCCCTCCTCCTCCTCCTCTCGAGCCCATCCTGCTCTCGGAGGATGGATGAAGGCAATTAGAAAGAAAAAAAAAAAAAGCCATAACATACAACTTCAAAAACACTTTAGATCTTATTTTTTCCCCACACTTTCTCTCTCTGGTGATCAAGGAATGTTAGTCTTCTCCATATGCGTCCTCTCGGTTAATGGCAATGGAAATAGGGCCGACGCTTCCCCTCGTACGTCAACGCAAGGGCCACGCGAGCCAAGGCACATATCAGCTGTCCCCCCCCCCCCTCCTCCCGCTTCTCGCAATAACCGCGCAAGCCTTCGAGGTAAATAAAGGCCGTGCCTACCATTGACAAGTCCCGTGTCTGAATCTCGAAGGCTCACGGTTTCATAAATCTGCTGAAGGGTATATTGCCCCGAGGAGCTGTAGAGACCCATTACCATTTATGAATTACCTCCCCGAGACACGTCCCCCTTGCTCATAAATGCCAAAAGGCGAATGTAAGCGATTTACAACACGCGTAAAAACACACACTTGAGATAGATACTGGTCCCGGTAGTTCTCCTACTGATAAAATCCAAAAGCATTCTCAGCGAAAAGCACACATGAGGGATGAGGGATGATGACGTGAGCTTTGGACGCATCCCATACTATCAGTCAAAAATTTAAACTTTTTTTCCTAGAAGAAAAAAAAAACATGTGTAAATCATCCAAGAATTAAACTCCTCCATCGCGATACCCATTATTTCCCCAAAACAAGCACTCCTCTTAGGCCTTCGACCTTCAAGAGTGTCCCTCAAGAGTATCCGAAATGATTCCCTAGAACGCGGATGTGCTGGGGAACGAAAATACTCGAGAGAACCATTTGTCGATGCGGAGTCACCTCAGCGTCATGGCTAAGCTTCGCGGTTCTCAAGCAGTTAAGTAGCTGTTTATAAGATGCGTGACTCACACTCCAAATGTCTGCCTGCGCCCCGTCCTCAAGAGTCCTGTCCGTGCCGCGGCCTCCCCCGCCTGCCATCCTGCCCTGATCCTCACAATACGGGTTCCGCCCTCACCATTTAGGGCTCCTATCGCCACGGATAAAAACTCCGACCATTTGGTACACAATATCCCGCCAGCTCGTCACACGGATGGAAGGGACGCCGGGCCACTTCATCACGGCGGCCTACACCTGGCCGGGCGATCCGGGGCAAGAACTCTCGTCGAAGAGAAACACATTCTGGTAATTCTTAGGGAAACATATCAAATCTCCTCCTAGCAGATGTATGCTAATCGCATTAACTGGCAGAAAAAAGCGCTCTCTACTCTACGAAATAGAAGGGATAGGGGGATAGGGAGGGGGTTGGGGTGGAGCCGAGGGTGAATGACGCAGAGCAGAGGGCCTTAAACGAAACCATACCCAAGCCGCCCCAGCGTCTGGCGTCTTTGCGTGATCGTTCAAATCGACACGACTCGCTTTTTCACGGCGCTTACAAGAGTCATCGCGAAAGACTCATCGCGTACGACTCAGTACGGACAAGTGACCCGCACTGCCCCAGGTCGTCGTCACACCTCATTGCCCCCGTACCCTATGTGGTTTATCTCTTCTCGTGATAAATAAACCTCCGAGACGTCGCGAAAGTGCAACATGAATCAACATGACGCGAACCACATCACGCCGTGACGCACGCGATGCCTTAATGAGCTCTCGTCTGCCAGGATGGACGCGCATACGAATAAAAACACGGGCATGGGGGCCGCGGGAAAAAGTACTTGGGGGATGTGAAGAGCGAAAAAAAGTCATCTAAGAAAGTGAAAGGAAACTGATCACAGGGCTATGAAGTGTAGTTATAACAAATCAATATCAAACTCTTTTCGTCGTGTAATAGTCTTCATTAAAGGGCTGCCGATATTTATATACTTGTACTCGGTTTCTCACAGACAGACTTGTGCATGAAGACAAATGGGCGTACTTAAATATTATATCATATTACATTACATTATTTTACATGGCATTACACTACACTACACTACATCACACTTTGTCTGTCTGTCTGTCTGTCTGTCTGTCTGTCTGTCTGTCTGTCTGTCTGTCTGTCTGTCTGTCTGTCTGTCTGTCTGTCTGTCTGTCTGTCTGTCTGTCTGTCACACACACACACACACACACACACACACACACACACACACACACACACACACACACACACACACACACACACACACACACACACACACACACACACACACACACACAAAGCGAACGGATAACATTTCTATCAGTAATGAACTACTTTGAAGCAGGATATCAACCGAGATTAATCTCCAGAACAAAAAGAAGAAGAAGAAGAAGAAGAAGAAGAAGAAGAAGAAGAAGAAGAAGAAGAAGAAGAAGAAGAAGAAGAAGAAGAAGAAGAAGAAGAAAAAGAAGAAAAAGAAAAGAAAAAGAAAATGGAAGAAAAAGAAAAAGAAAAAGAAAATGAAGAAAAAGAAAAAGAAAAAGAAGATGAAGAAAAAGAAAAAGAAAAAAAAAAAACGCTGAAATCCCAAGATGGCGGGCTCGGCGACCAGCAGCGGCCGATCACGAACGCCGCTCGTTCTTCCTCGGCGCTATATTAGGCCCTTCCCTTAATCTCTGCCACAACATATTGCTTCCCAAAAGGAAAGCGATAATGACTAAGCAACCCCATATCCGCTCACGACCACTCAACTACCGACGCCATCCGACTATTCGCCCTCTGCCTGCCTCTCCCCCTTTCCTTTCTCTCTCTCCCTCTCCCTCTCCCTCTCCCTCTCCCTCTCCCTCTCCCTCTCCCTCTCCCTCTCCCTCTCCTTCTCCTTCTCCTTCTCCTTCTCCTTCTCCTTCTCCTTCTCCTTCTCCTTCTCCTTCTCCTTCTCCCTCTCCCTGGCCATCCTCTCCCCCTTCTCCCTCTTCCTGCCAATCCTCTCACTCTCTCTTCCACCCCCACCCCCTGCCTTTCCCATACTTATCCCTACCCTTATACGCTCATTCCTTTCTTCGGCCAACACATATGACTCCCCCCCTCCCCTCCCTCCCACCCTCCCCTTCCCTGACATGCACCTTCTCGCAATCCCGGGACACTCCCTGCCATTCCACCCCATTCCAAACAAAGCACAACCTATGCAACATGGCCTTTACACAGCCACACAGACCCACGCACGGAGAACTTTAACAATCCTTTGCCCCCACTTTCCCTTTCACTCGTCTAATTATCTATTCATCCATTTAAATAATTGTCTATATTTGTTCTGTTTTGAGGGGTTGGGGTTGGCCTATCAATAATCTCCCAGTCTGGCCTACGCCGCCATTTGTTACTCCACCTAGATCATGCCCGCTCACTTTCCCTTTCTCTCTCTCTCTCTCTCTCTCTCTCTCTCTCTCTCTCTCTCTCTCTCTCTCTCTCTCTCTCTCTCTCTCTCTCTCTCTCTCTCTCTCTCTCTCTCAGGCCCACACCGGCACTCTACTCCACCTTTAGAAGAACTCCGCCCCGTCTGTCTCTTTTTTCCGCCTTCGCCTTGGCCCTTATTGAGACGCCTGATCTTCTAAGTGATCGGATCCTGAAAAACGCTTTAAGCATCGTCATAGTCGTTTCCAATCCGATATCGCCAATCATCATCCTTTCTCTCTTCTTCCTAATTCTTACATTGGTTTTATTGAGATGCCCCTTTTTTTTTTTTCTTTTTTTCGTTTTAAAAGTGATCAGACGTTTCAAATCGTATTTAGCCGACCCTCTTTCCACTTCCTCTTTTATTTTTTCCCAGTTCATCCGAATTCTCACCTTGGCCTATATTCTTTTTTTGTGATCGAACGCTACGAATCGTCATCATAATAGTTTCAAACATTATTTAACCACGTCTATTTCTTTTCTTTTCTCTTGTTTCTTTGGTTCTCCTTTATCCTTCCGCTTACAGGCGAACAGAAGAGCAGCGAAGCGTGATTTATGCGGTCTTGCCTCCAACACGGAAAGGGGAGTTCTCAAAATTCAAATGAAGCTATTGTGTGCTTGCGATTCAACACCACTTATTTCTTTCTGTCATTTTTCAAACTTTATTCATTTACGCAGAGTCTAACATTTAGCTGAAATGTCCCCACTAAGGAAATTGGCGAAAAGAAATGATAATATTAGTATAAAAAAAAGGATCAGTTTATCTAAAAGCTTATAAAACGAACGATAATGTGCCCCCCCCCCTCTCCGATTTTGCTATTATTTACGTATGTGGCGAGGCAAGAATGCACTTATCCGGTTATAAATCGGCGGCAGGACTAGTCTGGGAGTGTCGAGGCGCGGTTGCCCATGACGTCCCCAGTACACTATGGTCCTGACGTCATTCGGTGGAGCGGGGGTTTAAACACGCCAACGTCCTCCAGGTATAAGGCAATATGAGGGCGTGCACATAACAGTCCCCCTTTGGGCCCCTCCACACCTTATATGTGGTAAGGCCGCCCGCACGCCGCCCACACCCGGCCTCCGGTGCGGTAAAAGTGGGTTCTTCATCTCCCTGTTTGGGCGTGGGGCCAGCACAGCCAGTGTCCAGCCCGCCGGCCTACCTGACAGCCTGCTGGAGCTGGTCCCCTGCTGCTGCCGCCGCCGCTGCCACCTGCAACCTGCAACATCACAACCAGTGACCCTCCCCCGCGCCTATCAGCTATGCATCTTGTGCCATCCTTCTAACGCAACCAGTGCCATATCCACTTTTTAACAAATCCCTATTTCGGGCACACCTAAAGCATTAAATAATTGACTGAAAATAAAACAAGATCAAACTATCATGTTTTTTTTCTTTTTTCCGTTTGACATTTCATCAAAAACAGCTGTTTATTCGGAAGGGAAAAGGCCACGCACTGCCTTGCCTATCAGCCCAATTATTCAAAAGCTCCCTTGCGCTAACCGACTTGTGTTCAGAGCCATATAAAGTACTATACAATGATGAAACACGCCGAAATGCCTCTACAAATACCCCCATTAAACAGCTACAAACCAACAGCTGTGATACGGGCACGTATGCAGGGTACGGCAGAACTTTATTCCTAAAAAAGGCGAGTCCCTTCCTGCCAGGGTCATGCCGGGCGGACTGCCATACTTCGAAATAATAATAGCTGGAGAGGCGAGAAAGGATTTACGGGCGTGCTGGCGTGGGCGTGATGGTGGGCGAGGTGAGGCTGAGTCAGCTATCCCGGCCGCCCACACGCGAGGCTGGTGGATCTCCCACGAGCGTTCCTTCGGCTTGCGAGCTGGGACGACTGCGAGGCCATCCTACCTGCCGCCTCGGACGGGGGGATCCTGGCGTGGCCGAACGCGGGGGGCGCCCCGAAAAAGCGTCTGTTTTCGATGGCAATAACTATACGTCTTTTTTCCGAAACTAAACTATACGTCTTTTTTCCGAAACTAAACCATCCGACTTCGAAATCAAAAGTGCCTTCGAGGGCTTCCAGCCATTACACACGCTTTCCGACTCCTCATTTCAGATAACTGGAAGCTCGCCGAAACACCCGAAGGCGCTCTCCTGTCCGCTTCCCCCGCGTCCGGAGATGCAGGTACGCCTCCCTTCGCCCACGGCCCGCCTCTCTAATTTCGTATCATAAAACGAACACCGTCTTATTTACTGATAATTTGTCTACAAAAAGATACCGAGCCTGTTTTGGACTTGAATATTTATAATCTATATAAAAAATCGTTGGACTGTGGCCATCTGTACGAAACTGATTAAATATCACCAAAGGATGGCATTGAAAACAAGGGTATTCTCAAATGCGACTTCACAATAAGCATTTAAAGGAAAAATGATAACAAAATGATAGGGATAACAAAATCAAGATAACAACAATCATATTAATAACAATTATCATTACCATTATCATTATCATAATTACCCCAGTCAATATAATCATCATCATCCAGGTCGCCCCCAAAATAAATGACGTTACTCAAAAGCTCAAGGGAAAGGCTAGACATAGAAGTAGATCTAAATTCAGACTTTATTAAGTCAACCTGCCAATAGGAAACAGAGAAAAGAGATTCAGAATGGAAAAAAGCTCCGTAATCCGCGGCCCCTTCGCGAGAAGGCCAGCGACTATTTACTCGGCCAATCGTCACCTTTGCGGAGCCGCTGCCATTGGGCTGCCGGCCGAGACGTGGGCTTCGAGGAGGTCATAGGGGCGTCTGAGCGTGGAAAAGCGCGAGGCCGAGCGAGAGGTCGAGGGGCGTAGCTGAAGTCCGTGGGCGGCGCGAAGGTTAATGAGCGCCCTTTCACGCAATGGGCGTCGTGGAGTGGGCGTTCGGGGAGGTCAACGCGAGAGATCTAAGCAGAGTTACGGGGATTTTCGCGGCGGCGGCGGTTCACTGATTTCCAGGTCGAGGACAGAGGTCCATCTCCCGACGGACGTCCTGCGCGAAACAGAAAGCAAACAGGACCTGCCCGCGAGCGCCGTCGATGCCTGGGATCCTGCAACCTGTATTGCACTAAACCTCGTCTTACAGCACCGCTTCCGCCACGCTGCGTCTCCCCAAATCCTCTCCCTGTGCCACTTCCTCTACCTCCCCACCCCCCACCTTGTCTTTAACTCTTATATTTACCATTTACTCTTATTGCTGCTCTTTAATCTCCTTTCTGACCCACACTTCCCCGCATACCCACCTCCGCCCTCTTCGCCATCTTACCTAACAACTACCCTCCCCGACATTTCATTTCCTGCTCCATTCCTCGCTTCCTTAAAAGCTTCCTCCTACTAAACCAGCTTGATATCTGTTCTTGCGATTTTCTAGTCACTGAACATCCGTCTTTAAAGCACACTTTCTCTACTTCCACCACCTCATCGTCATCATCAGTGTTACTCTCTTTATAATCATCCTCCTCCTCACCATCTTCACTATCCTCCTCCTCTTCCTCTTCACTACCATTCCCTTCAACATCACCATCCTCACTATCCTTCTCTTCCTCCTCACAATCACCCTCTCATCCTCATCATCCTCACTAACCTCCCTCGCCATCCTCACTATCATCCCCCTCTTCCTTCTCTCCATTATCATCATCTGTTTCTTTGCTCTTTAAATCCATGCTAATACTACTCCCCGCCCTTCTACACAGTGTTTAAGCTCGGCCCCTTTCTCTCGCCCTACGGTAAACCGGGAGAGCGCCGGTACCTTGAGGTTTATGCGAACATTACTGGGACAACCGGAGCGCACCGAGTATGCGTGGGTAGCGCCAGAAAAACTCGTCGGGCTGGTCGAGCCGACGCTAGGGTCAAAATCCATGGTGAAATATGCAGATAAATAATCATGATAAAAAACAAGGTAGTTCTGTTAATGGAGGCTTATCGACCAACGATTAAACAATGTCGTACTCTTAACCGAAACCCTCCCCCCACCGAAAAGAAATTCAACCAATATTTAACCCTTTTTTAAGTCTAGCTTGCTTGGCAGGAGGACGGGGAAAAGGGCCCCCGGGGTACAATTCTCATCAACGTAGGTAAACAAATACGCTCCTAGGCCTATCACACCCACGTCACACAAAATTAGATGGAAGGGTTTGGTTATCGTTGAGTAACTAAGTCTTGCTGAAGGCCGAGAAGGAGAAAAAAAAAACTCTTGATCCGGTTAGCAGAAAGTGCGCTAGAAAGTTCCGATTTCACGCGTCTACAAGGATCCATTTTAAACGGCGCGTCTCCCTAGCGACCTTGTCCTGGCTCAGGATGCTGGGGAGTGTGGGAGGGCCGAGTACCCTATGTCTCCAGGCAGTGGGCCCCTAGTACTTGGCCGCCCATGCCATCCCGGAAGGCACTCTGGTAACTACAAGTGGAATCGCGATCAATCTCCATTGCCTCCGCGACGCTAATAAACAGCCACACTCGCCCGGTTTGAGGTGAACATCTTGCTTGTACTGTATGATTTAGCCGATATTATTACAGATATGGGGGCATGTCTGAAGAGCCGCAAGGATTTTAGACTAATTAAAGTTACGAATCTCTGCCCCTGTACCTTCGGCCAATGCTGGTTATACTCCGCTCTTTAACAGCAGCCTGACATTACCCACTAAATGCACAACAAGATCATAAAAACCGCCGAGCCAGAGCAACAAAAACTCGAGACGGGGAAGGGCGAAGCTCGCACCAACACCTGTGAGGCAAATAATGAGGGCCACGGAACCTCAACGAGGCAAGAAGCAGCATCATGAGCAGCAGGGAAAAAAAGGCAGGAGCAGGAGCAGGGCGGCGGGAGGAGGGGCGTCATCGCGAGGAAGGCGCCCCCCGCGGCTAGGGTGGCAGGTACGCCAACACGTCCCACCTGCCGCTCCATGTCTGGGCTCCCGGCGAACCTTCACTTTTTCCTCGCCTTTTCAGGGGTAACTAATAACAAGCAGCCGCCGGTAGCACTATGCAGCGAGGCCGCGTTGGCAACACACTGCTTCAATCGCGCGGAAACATGACATCAGCGTCAATGCTTCCTCAGCACCTTCCTATGACTGCGGGACTCGCCGAGCGTCACGCATCGTCGCTTGTCATAAAACTGGCAAACTACGGCTCTTTACTATACCCACCGCCATGGCAAATACAAACACACATTCACACTTAAATGCACTCACCCTCACCCACACACACGCTCATACCCACATGCCCATACTCGCACCCACATTCTCACACACTCCACAATGCCGTCATCGCAGCATCTTCATCACAGTCAGCAAGTGAAAAGACCAAAATCCCACTGGTCATTAATCCCCCCCCCCCACCCCCGCGTTCGATTATTAGGGTCATTACCGACGGCCGAGGAAAAACCTACACGTCGCAATACCGTGATCAATTTCCTGAACAAAGCGCCCGCCACATCGCAAACCCCTCCATAAACATCAGAATAACCGGCAGATCAGTAATAACAGCCAGCGAAGACATTAATGACAGTTCGGTAATAACACACAACTCGTCAAGAGAACAACCGACGCAAGAAGTGATTACAGCGAACCTCGAGTGCCGTGAAATGAAGGACATAAAGGAAATGAAGCAAATGAAAGTAATGAAGCAAATGAAGGAAGTGAAGAAAGTGAAGGAAGTGAAGGAAAGAATTCGCATGAACTCCAGGCTGTCGCAACCCAAGCCCGAGATGACAATAGCCTGGAAGAAGTGTAAACAAGTCTCCCCCCCCCCCACACCTCTCTCTCCATGAGGCAAAAGCAAAGCCGTGGGAGGGGGGTAAGGGGGATGGACGGGGAGGGGGGTAAGGGGGATGGACGGGGAGAGGGGTGGGGGTAAGGGGGATGGACTGTGAGAGGGGAGGGGAAAGGAAAGGAGAAGGAAAGGGACGAGAGAGGGAAAGGTGACATGCCGTTGATACACTCCATACGTACTCTCGCAGAGTTAGGCCTCCATGTCCAAAAATATACTTTTTTTTCTCTCTCTCTAACCTAGCGTAAAGGAACAGCTGGTGAAAATATTATCTTTCCGGGGGAAAACATCCTCGGTCGTCGCTGCCCCCAGGAAGTAGAAGTTGTAGTGCAGCTGCTTCATATTCTTGTATTTGTGGCCCGGGTCGGCCTCCTCCCCTCCCAAACGAAACAACAAGGTGCAGACAGAATGGGCCCATCCCCCCCCTCCCTCTAACCCCTCCTCCTCCTCCTCCTCCTCCTCCTCCTCCTCCTCCTCCTCCTCCTCCTCCTCCTCCTCCTCCTCCTCCTCCTCCTCCTCCTCCTCCTCCTCCTCCTCCTCCTCCTCCTCCTCCTCCTCCTCCTCCTCCTCCTCCGGAGTTTTATTTATGTCTTCTCCCTCATCTTACCACGCTTGCTTCCCTTCCCTTTGGTGGGCGAGCCGTGAAGACAGTCCTCACGGGCGGCGCAATGAGAACGCCCCTCACTGATAAACTCATTTACTCACAACTGTCAATTATCCTGAGTTAAACTTGTCATTTAAACGCTCGTGGAGCTGCGCGTCTCCAAGGGCTTTCTCGACGGCCACTTCCCAGCATCTCCGCTAATCAGAGCAAAAGTCTCCCGAGATGCTTAATATGTGCCTGGGGGCGGTGGCGTCATCTTGGATAATTTATGTGGATAAAAAGGATAATAGGGCGGGCGCACCTGGCTCCCCACCTTTGGGCAGCTGAGTCATACCCGAACACCTACATGACCTCCAGTGCATTAAAGGCCACGCTTGGATATTTCTAAAACCCCATTAACGCATGGATTTTATGTTCGACCAAAGGCAACCCACAAATAATAATTTATTACTGCTACTTCTAATTATTTCTATCTGAATTTCTAACATCCGACAGACTCGCTAATAACAAGTCCATTAAACCTCGCGAAAAAGACAAACACCATAACGACCGACGTCAGCCCTGAACCCAACCGACTGCATTACTGTTCGTGCGGATGCGTCACGCCGCGTTATATTCTCGAGGGATCTACAATCTGCCAGCGAGACACGGGAGGTTCCGGCGGGACCCATCAACACGTCGGCTGCCGAAGGATGCAGGGCTGAGTGTGCCGCTCACTCGTCACCACACCCAGCCACGCTATTATTGTTTCCTGTCCCTTCGTCCCTTCATGCTCATTTTCCCTCTCCCTCTCCCCCCTTTCCCTCTCCCTTTGCTTCTGCTTCTCCCTCTGCCCTTCCCTCCTCTCCAACGGGGCATCCGGGCCCTAAAGGTGGCTGGCGGGCGTGGCTCACGTGAGCCATCCCGTGTGGGGGCGGCGGTGCCGGCAGCACCTGGCCCCAACACATGCCCGCCTTTCTTCAAACATACACATTTCGCGATATATTTTTACGCGCGGGTTAGCGCATCGCGGCAGCAAATATGCAGTCCTTACTCATCTTACTCATTCGCTTCTCTGCCTCGGCCCTTCGCCTTCACATGGCAGCGCCCACGCGGAGAAGAAATGCAAACTGGCCGAGAATAACAAAAGCATTTTCGTGGCCGCTAACTAGCTGCGCCAGGTCCAACCGTTCGAAGTAGAGTTGTGAAAGGGTGTTTATATTCGTCTCTCGTCCCGTGTCGCCATTATATTCTCCCGCGTGTCTTCTTCGACTTCGTCAGTTCTTGGACCGCCTTATAGCATCGAGGGGCCATTACCGCCACATCCCTCTTGCCCGCCAACGCCTCCTCGCAGTAAATCATCCTCTCTAAAATTAAAAGGGAATATGTCATACCCTTACCTTCCCACTCTAACCGAACACAAAAAGTCAAAAATCCTTCAGACAAAATGGTTGACCCTCCCCCCTCCCCCCCTCCCTCCATCCCTCCTCCCGCCGCAGCGTAAATCCCCTTCACAACGTCTGCACACTTTTTACGGCGTATTTTTTCCCCTTAATTTCTCGTGTCACATGGGCTTACCTCCCCCTTCAGTGCCACCTGTGAAGCAATTTCTCAACGGTCAGGGCTCGAACTGGGGCCTTCCCCGCCATCTCTCACGCTGGCAGCACAAATGGCTGACGAATTAATGTTTTGCCTTCGCTTAATGCCGCGGCTGTTCATACTGGAGAAAGGGAGGTGGGGCAGCCTCGGAGACTGCGCGGAGCGACCTGCTAATATTGTTTTTACGTTTTGTCTGTCTGTCTCTGTCTCTCGCACACTAACTCGCATTCATTCACTTACTTGCTTATTCACTCACTCACTCACTCACTCACGTATGCATAAACACACCATCAAAAGACGTGGCCGGTTTTCAAGAGTAAGGCAGACTATTAAACTTCAAAGGTCTCGGTCTTCAAGAATGCTTCCCCCCCCCACACACACACACCAAGAAAATGCACTTTTTTCCAACCACGACAATTCTTTACGACTTTTCAAAGTGAGAAGAAGAAGAAAAAAAAGTACCCAAGATATGGGACAACGAGACGTTTGCCTCGAGTGACCTCCATCTCTCCCGCTCCTATGACCCCGTGGAAATGTCAACCAGGGAACGCTCACAGAATAACTTTCCTCCCCCGGCGCGCCAGTGGAAAGATCGCATCACACAAGACAAAAAAAAAAGTAAAAAAAAAAATAATAATAAAATAAAAAGCAAAAAAGGAAAGTAATTTTTCCCCCAACAGTGTGTCCAATGGGATGCCTCCATCTTATCTCGCGCCAACTAGATTCACGTTTCGCGTTTTGAACATTAAAAATCACCCGACTCATGTGACTGGTTTTGGGGGCAGACCAAATGCGCCTGCACAATGTCAATGCTGCAGCCTAAACCATTATCTCATTTTTGTTCTCCAGGCAACGCGGGCCATGGACGCAATGGAGTCTTCACTTTCCCTATCGGAGAGGAAAGAGAGGGAGTAAATGAAGTAAAAGAAGAGGGAGGAAGAGAAGGAGGAGGAGGAAAAGGAAGAGGAGGAGGAGGAGAAAGAGAAGACGAAGGAGGAGGAGGAGGAGGAGGAGGAGGAGGAGGAGGAGGAGGAGGACGAGGAGGAGGACGAGGAGGAGGAGGACGAGGAGGAGGAGGACGAGGAGGAGGAGGACGAGGACGAGAGGAGGAGGAGGGAGGAGGAGGAGGAGGAGGAGGAGGAGGAGGAGGAGGAGGAGGAGGAGGAGGAGGAGATAGAGGAACAGGAGAAGAAGAAAGTAAAGGATGAGAGAAGAGGATCGGAGATGAAGGAAGAAAAAAAGCGAGGCCGAAGAGATAACAGGCGAAAAATACAAATGACACAAGATATCTCGCAGAAGGAGCAATCCAAGGAAAGGAGGGGCTGGCATGTGAATGAGCAATGCCGCTAATTTGTAAATACATCTTTCTTTTATTCCCTGCCACAGCGTGGGGGCGGGGGAGTGGCGGGGTGAGGAGGGGAGGGGGGGGGCAAGCGTTCTTTCCCATCGGCTCATGTACAGAAGAGACAATACAAGACAGACAGAAAAAAAGAAAGAAAAAAAAAGTGAAAAAGAGAAAAAAGGAGAAAAAGAGAAAGAGAGAGCGCGAGGGGCACAAGACCCGAGACACGGGAGGCCAGACGGGAAGACGAGAGGACCTCCCGGACGCCGCCCCGAGGGAGAGCTTGAGCGCAGCAAGGGCGGCGTCGAGGAGGCGAGGGGGGAGGGGGGAGAGAGAGAGAGAGAGAGAGAGAGAGAGAGAGAGAGAGAGAGAGAGAGAGAGAGAGAGAGAGAAGAGAGAGAGAGAGAGAGAGAGAGAGAGAGAGAGAGAGAGAGAGAGAGAGAGAGAGAGAGAGAGAGAGAGAGAGAGAGAGAGAGAGAGAGAGAGAGAGAAACCCGTGCTAGCAGCTAAGGGAAACGACCTCAACGACCCGCGGGAAAGGTAACTCCCGGTTCTTAGAGTCGTAGCGGGAGGGGCGTTTGCCTTGCCCACGCCCTCGCGCTACGGTCAGCTGGCGGCGGCGCACAGGGACGAGATCCTCTTCGAAAACCCGTGTTAAAGGGACTGTGTAGGATGGATAATGTATGTCGGGGGGGGGGGGTGAAAAAGGAGGGAAGAGAGAAGGAGGGAAAGGCAAGTGGAAGGAGGAGGGAGGGGAGGAAGAAGAGAGAGAGGAAAGGGGAGGGAGGATGTAGGAAGAAGGTAGAAAGGCGCAGGATGGCAGAGGAGAGCATCGAGGAAGTAAGGGGGAGGAGGAGGGAGGAGGGAGGTGGAAGGAAGAGGAGGTGGGAAAACCTAATAAGGCAGAGGAGGGAAGGAGCAGAGCGTAGGAGGAGAAGAGGGGGGGGGATGAGGAAGAGAAGGGGGAGGGAGGAGGAGAAGAAGGGGGGGAGGAGGAGAAGAGGAGAAGGGGTGGGAAGGAGGAGAAGAGGGGGGAGAGATGAAGGAGGAGGAGGAGAAGAGGAGAAGGGGGGGGGTCCGAGCAAGGTAGGATACCGAAGCAGGCCCTGAAGCACCTCCGACCGCCCTCCATAAAAGTAACAGTAAGAAGCGGGCGCACTAACTCTAACGCGAAGGTCAACGACTCTGCACAATCCGACCTGATCCGACTCCCTATTTTGGGCTTCTGGGTCCGTCACTAGAGCTACGGCGGGGGGAAAGGGAGGGGGGGGGGGAGGGAAAGAGGCTGGAAATGAAGCAGGAGAACAAGAAATCCACAACATCGCTCTCAGATGCCCAATTCCTTGCGAAACTTCCCGAATAAATATAGAAAGACCATCCCGCCTTTATAAGTATTTAGAAGGGAAAAAAAAAAAAAAAAAAAAAAAAATGACAAACCGCCGACACGGACTCGTTACGCAAACACCGCCTGCGTGTCCGGCAGTCCCCTAAATTTCGCCCGCTATCGCCACCAATGTCGTCCCAAAGACATCACCCACTACCACCACCTGCACCTTCCCCTCCCCCACCCCACCCCCAACACTCTCTCCACCCCCTCCCCTACCCCACCTTCACCCCTACCACTCACCACCCATCCACCCACCCAGCCCCTCCCCCACCTTATCCTCCCTTTCCTTGATCAGCCAAGTTTGACGCTGAAGATTATTGCAGGTTGTGACCCCCTCCACCCCTTCCCCTTCCCCCCCTCCCCTCTCCCTTTCGCCCACGAGGATAAGTACAAAGTTTTCCCTGTAACGAGAGGGAGCCACGTCGCCAAATATGACATCACCTCGGAGATCAAGCTTCAGTCAGGAGAGGGAAAGAGAGCGAGAAAGAAAAAAAGGGGGGGGGGAAGGAAAAGCGAAAAGAAATATAGCCCGAATGGGAGAGAAAGAAAGAAAGAAAAAAAGGTAACAGAGAACGATAAACAAAAAGAGAAAAATAAGCCAAAGAGGAGAACCCACGAGGAAAAAAAAAACAGAAAAGGAGAGCAAGCTAAAAAAAAAAAGAGAGAGAGAAACAGAGATAGATAGAGACGAACAGAGCGAAGAGACAGAACAAACATCCCGCCTACTTTAGCATCAACTCACGCAGGAGTCACGTGACTTTCCTGTGATGATCCGCCTCCTTCCACGTGGATAAGACTCACAGGTCTCACAGTCCATGAAATCATAATAATACGACACCCTACGAGGATTCTAACTCGAAGGCATTAAATAACAAGGCTGGAGAAGTGGGAGGGAGGGCGAGGGGGGAGGGGGGGGAATCACAGGCTTCTCTTGTGCGAGAGTTAATAGGTCTTGCAAATCGGAGGGAAGTGGGGGGGGGGGGGAGGCGACACTGTCCTATCTAATACCTCGGGGATCTTGCTTAAGCCCCTTCCCCCTCTTCGCGTCAAATCTTACTAACCCCATTAAACCGCAGACGCACAAGATAAGCAACTCACCCGAGTCCCTAACATATGCTAAGGAACACAGCGAGAGCTATCAAATTGCCGCCGACAAGCACTAATGCAGCCACCCAAAAGAGAAAAAAAGAAAAGAGAAGAAAGGGGAAAACACTGAAAAAACAAACAGTAAACACTTTAAACCACCCAAAACCAAGGCAAAATTACCGGTCCCCTACATCTTAACCCCTCCCCCAACTCTCCTTCTCCACCTCCTTTACTCTCCCCTCCCCTCACCTCCCCTCCCTTCCCTTCCCTTCCCCCGTGTGCATCATTTCCACCCCAAAATAAGAAAATATCTTCCGGGTAGATTCAAAACTCCCAATTACTTACGAAGTCCCAGCAACACGTGACCAATAACTCACCACGATCGCTGCCCCCAGCTTGATGCATGCGCCAACAGCACGGGGGGGGGGAGGGAGCCAAGCGAGGGTGGCGAGGGTGGTGAGGGTGGGGAGGGGAGGGGAGGATGGGGGGAGGATGGGAGGAGGAGGAGGGGAGGTGCAGGGAGGAGGAGGAGGGGAAGGAGGACGAAGAGGAACGAGAAAGGGGGGGGGGGAGATGAGCAGGGAAATGAGGGGAAAGAAAGGGAGAAGGGAGGCGAAAGGAGGGAAGATAGGGAAGACAAAGAAGAGGAAAGAAAGAGAGAGAGGAGAAAAGAAAGAATGGGGAGGGGGGGGGGCAAAGGCGATGGGGGTGTGGTAGCGAAAGGAGGAGGGGGAGGGGCGATTCCGAGCGAGTTATGGGCCTAGAGAGAGTGGGAGGACGAGGAGGGTATCCTAGCTCAGGTCTGATGAGCAGTGCATCAGCGCTGGATGCCAACCCTCTTTCCCAAACACTTGGCATCGCTGTATGAATATGTGACATTATGGTGGCGTCACATAAGTCAGGAAAAGCCACCGTTTCGCACATCGCAGGCGACAAATCAAACCCTTAAACAAACAGATAGATCCATTAACGAAGGCGCTCGTCATCATAAGAAAGACGCAAAAACAAAAGAACAACGAAGGAGATAAATTCCAGACCGGCCAATTTTCGCAACCGGCTCAGCGACAGCGGGAGACCAACCCTGGTGACTCATTGTGAATCTACAAACATAGTGATGAGGAACCGAGAGGGAACAGTGCCGCCGTGGGGGGTGGGGGGTGGGGAGGGCAGGGGGAGGGGGGATGGAGGGTTGAGGATTGGGGGAGGGCGGAGGGAGGGGGGGATGGAGGGTTGAGGATTGGGGGAGGGGGGATGAAGGAAGAGGGGCAAGGAAGATGGAAAATGGAAGTCAAGTGGAAAGGGGTGAGAATGCAAGAAACAAGGAAGTATATTCAAAGGTTGAACAGAGGCAGAACAGAGAGAAAGAGAGAGAGAGAGAGAGAGAGAGAGAGAGAGAGAGAGAGAGAGAGAGAGAGAGAGAGAGAGAGAGAGAGAGAGAGAGAGAGAGAGAGAGAGAGAGAGGGAGAAGAACAACGGAGGGGAGAGGGAGAGGTGGGAGGGAGGGAGGAAGGGTGGGGAAGGGGGAAGAGGGTGGGGAGGGAGGGAGGAAGGGTGGGGAAGGGGGAAGAGGGTGGGGGGAGGGAGGGAGGGAGGGAGGGAGGGAAGGAGGGAGGAGGAGGAGAGAGGGAGAGAGGAGAGAGAGAGAGAGAGAGAGAGAGAGAGAGAGAGAGAGAGAGAGAGAGAGAGAGAGAGAAGAGAGAGGAGAGAGAGAGAGAGAGAGAGAGAGAGAGAGAGAGAGAGAGGAGAGAGAGAGAGAGAGAGAGAGAAAGAGAGAAAGAGAGAGAGAAGGGGGGGCAGCACACGGGTATGTGTGTCTGTGTGTCGCATGCGTACGCGCTCGGGCCTGCACCTGGCACAGTGGCACCAGATGAAAAAAGCCCCCCGCCCCCCGACCCGCCACACCGAACGACCCCCTCCCCCTCCCCTCCCTCGCCGCGAAGAAGAGGGACGCGCCTCGCTCGCCCTCCTTCCCTCTCCCTGACCTTAATGAACACGCGCGTTTGGGGAGGGCGTCAACACAGCCACAAAGTGCGAGGCCGTCGCTGCGACAAGACAAACAGCGCCAAGGAGAAAAGGATCCGCCAAGGAATCCAAGCGGGCCTTTCCGCTCAACCCCCGCTCGGCGCAGGAAAAAAACGGGACACACAACGACGCGACGCCAAGTAAAAGTGTCGGCGCAGAGCAAGTGTTCCTGTTGACGGATTTGGTTGTGGTCGCCACGGCGGCCGGCGAAAACCTCTACATCCGCCACGGCGAACTTGGATGAGGGAAACCCGCGCTAGCAATGACATGCTCGTACAGAAATACATGTATATTTGCACACAGGCGCAAACACGCACACGCACGCACGCGCACGTACACACATACATACAAGTATAAATTAGCATCTTATCATATATAGATAGACAGACAAAGAGCGATTAAGAGCTACAGGTAATGACAAACAGTCACTGCAATATGCACATACAGTTGCATATTGCAGAGATGCATGCGGGAGAAGGAGCGAAGCGGTGCCAAGATCTCCCTCTTAATCACAGTACATTTGTAGAAAGTCGTCGTATCAACCTTGCGATCAACAGGTGGGCCACAATACAGTATTATGACAACAGTAACTTCCCGTCAAAAGGGTGTGTCACCTTGACGTACTACTCTCCCTTCTCTTCTCCCCTCTCCCTCTCCCTCTCCTTCCATTCCTATTCCTATCCCCCCCCTTTATCCGTGTCCGCCCTGGTTGCATGACACAATTCTAGTATTCCTAAAACATGCTGCTTTTTCTCCCACCATTCTCTTCTTCTTCTTCTTCATCATCGCGCTCGACAGACAATTAGCCTACGTATCTTCCGCGAATAATTAACGACCCCGGCATGTACACATACTTTCCCGACGCACGAGTTTAGCGGAAAGTTGCTCACTCGAAGCACATCGTTTGTAGTGCATCTTGAGAACACATTCCGCGTCGGTCTCCCTGCCGCCCAGCACGTGTTGCCCCGGGCGATGGTCCGCGCCGCCACCCGCCTCTCCCATCTCGAGTGAATTCACCTGGAGCTTCTCTCTGCAGGTTACATAAGTTTGGATTACCACAACGTCTAGTTTAGTGTATCACTGACGTTACTGACGGTACGGTGAAGGTGCGCAGCTAGAGTAAATAAAAGCAGACTCCTTTGCAGAAAAAATAAGTTTTCTCCAAACAACATGGCCTGACTACCTACGGCAGAGGAGGTTTGCGAGCGGCGGGAGGGACGCAGGTACCAGTCCTTACGCCGGAAACCGATCGTCGTGAATGAGGGGAGGGGTAGGGGGTGAAGGGAGGGGACTAGAGGGGAGGAGAGGGAAGGAGGGAAGCCTGGAGGGGAGGAGGGACCAACACAAAGAAAACGCTACACTCCACCTGCCTTTTCTGAGGAGTACTACGACGCTAGTCCAAATCGGTGGCCAGTAATGAAGACCATCACCCTATTTGATGGAAAAAAACAAGAACTTACTACCGGTCTGCTTACCCCGCCTTACGCAAGTACAACGAGAGAACTTAGGGCCCTCGGCGTGGCAGCGGAAGAAACAATAGAGGCGTTGTAGGCGTCCGTCACGAGCAAGCTGCAGCCGGGCGCTCGGTTTGCTTAACGGCCTCGGAGGCGGCTTGGATAACTGCGAGGGCGCGGAACTCGGCTCGTGACGGCGGCGCGGCGGCGGGCCATCGCGCGCGGGACGCCAGTGGGCTCGGCGAAAGCAGGACGACGAAATAAAGCTCAAAACAGCTCGACTGGAATGGCGGCGAGTAGTAAGCGGCGAGGGCTGGTGTCGGAATGATGGAGCGGCAGGGAAGGAGGGGCCCGGCAGCATAATTGGCAGGCAACCTTGCATTATGCAGTCATCAATCTACATCAAGAGTTAACAGCCAATAATACCACATTGAGTCCCCCACGTTAAGATGGAGGATCTTGCAAGAACGGCGGCCGCCTCCCCCGCCCGCTTCCCTATCGTGGAGCGTTTACCCAAAGATCGGGGAGGCGGGGAGGGGGGAAGGGAGAGGAGGAGTTGAAGGTCGCGAAATTATTGCACTATATCCCGAGAGCGATACTCCACCACAATAACAATGTACCTCGCTGCCTTGACACACACACACACACACCACTCCTTGCCACACGTCGCAACTTAGGCCAACCGTATTCCGTCGCTGCATGCTAGCCTCTCTTTTTAAGGGGGGAGAAACTCCATGCTTTATTTTCACTTCGGAATCCAATCGCAGAAGGAAAAACGTAAAACCTATTCCATTTACTTTAGACATATTCAAAAATAACAGGGAACAAGGAACGTTCTCGGACGGAGCTATGAAAGTGCTTGGTGAGACTAACTTGTGTTTGGTATTACGAGATCACGAGCAATTTGCCTGATGAACGCCAATAAAACCTACAATGAATGCGAAACACGTGGGGCTCCGAATCCCTTCGCGAAACGATTTAATTACGAGGGGGGAACTTGGGAACGAAGAGGAGTAATTACTTTATTCGCACAGCCGCAAAAATACCAGCGACAGATCTATGATAATATTTACTTTCAGATTTCTAAACGGAGCGAGCGCCGATGCTAATATTCATCTCCCGAGTCCTTCAACAGTGATAAAATTTGCAATTCCTACGAGCATTTGCAAGTCTGTCTAGTAAAGCTCTGTTGCGCCACCCGAAGAGATGTTGCAAGGAAACAATACAAAAGCAAAGTTGAGATAGAAAGAGAGAGAGAGAGAGAGAGAGAGAGAGAGAGAGAGAGAGAGAGAGAGAGAGAGAGAGAGAGAGAGAGAGAGAGAGAGAGAGAGAGAGAGAGAGAGAGAGAGAGAGAGTGAAAAAAAAAACATAAAAAAGAGAGAGAGAAATAAAAAAGGAGAGAGAGAGAGAGAGGGGAGATGGGTAGAGGAGAAAGGAGAGAGGAGACAAGAGGAAGTGTCTGAATGAGGTGGCGTGTGAGGACGAACACCAAGTAGTGTGGAGAATGAAATGGGTCGTTTAATCAGGAATGAAGAAGTGGGTTCACTCGAAATGTGGGAGAGGAGAGTGGAGAGGAAGAAACGGAAGGAGTGGCTGATGTGGAAGAACCAAGAAAGGGGATGCATAAAGTGGAAAAGGGAGGAGGAAACGAGGTGGGAGAGAAAAATAGAGCAAGACACAAAAAGAGGGAGAAGGAGGGGGAGAGAGGGAGGGAGAGGGAGGGAGAGGGAGAGAGGGAAGGAGAGGGAGGAGGGAGAGGGAGAGGGGTGGGCTTCGTTCTCGGCGCAACGACCACACGGCCGGCGCGAGCACGTGGGAAAAAAGCGCGTGAGCGAGACAGCAACCGTGGCCCACTGATCCACCGCACCATCGCCCTACTGAACCACCCACGCCCACCCTCCCTCCCCTTCGCTCCTTCCTTCCTTCGCCCGCCCCTCCCTCCCTTACTCCCTCCCTCCCTCCCATAATCCGGAAACGTTTTCGTGGAGCCTTGGCTCACAGTGCGTGTGCTTGTAAGCTTTTGAGCGCGCGCGAGCATGAGTGCGTGCGTGCTTGTTTGTCTACCGCACACTCGCGAGCGCATAAATGTGTGTGCATTTTTATGTATGTATGGGTGTACACGTATACGTGCTCTTTCCCCGCCATAGTGAGTGTTAACGCTGACAATAAAGCGGTGAGAAGGCGCCGCTCACACGGGAAGCTTCAGGTGTGACACTTTTGGAGGCCTTCCTGGGGAAGAGGGGGAAGAGAGAGAGAGAGAGAGAGAGAGAGAGAGAGAGAGAGAGAGAGAGAGAGAGAGAGAGAGAGAGAGAGAGAGAGGAGAGAGAGAGAGAGAGAAGAGAGAGAGAGAGGAGAGGAGAGGGAGAGAGAGAGAGAGAGAGAGAGAGCAGGAAACCATAGACAAAGACCTGCAAAAACCGACTAGGACTCTGCAGGGAGGAATGAGGCGAGAGAGGAGCGGCAGTTCAAAGTCGCTTTATGGGCAAAGCGACCTAGACTCGCTACAGCCAGTGTTCCATGCTAACTGTTACAGCCACCCAGCCATGCCATCCCCCCGGGGCCTCGTTATGAAGGCCCTGTTCCGCCTTACTGCACGCCATACATTCCAGTGGACGCCTTCCCCTGCGCAATGCA
>NC_051391.1:46365924-46408424 GCF_015228065.2 Penaeus monodon
AGCCGAACTATGCAGGGACGCACGTGCTTGAGGCCCAGTGTATTATGTCGTTAGTTTGTTTGTATCCACTTACGCTCTCAGTCGCAACCATCCATACTATATACCTATGCACCCTCTCCCACCCCCGTCCCTCAAACACTTACAAGAGAAGTCAAACCTACTAATTATTTACTTACCCCTCTAATCACCCCCACCCCTCCCGCCCAACCAAGCACTCCTTTCATACCCACAATCACCCCCCTCACCCACCCACCCTCTCATGCCCCACAATATATCCTATAAAACAAGTGTAATCACTCTAGACACGAACGTCACTTGCGGTCTCAGTCTATTGTGAATGCACGCGGCTGTCAGCAGTAGTAGCACAGAGCCGCTTTGTGGGCCCCGAACAAGCGGCGTGCTGTAGTGTAAGGGCCACGAATCCTCCGTGAAGCCCCTGGGCACTTCTGGCTTCTTCTGTCGTTCAAATATCGCTCCCTCTGTCACTCATGCCGAGAGAGATATGCTTCCCTACCTCGAAAAAAGGCGCCGTGAATGAGCAAAAGCGAGCGAGGTTTCACAGAGAAGAGAACGAAGGAGGGAGAGAGGGGAAAGGGGGCATGGGGAGTAGTAGTGAGAGAAGGAGATGGAGATGGGGAAGGAAAAGGGGGAGGAGAAGGAGATGGAGAGGGAATGGTTGAGGGAGAGGGAGACGGAAACGAAGTGAGAGAGAGAGAGAGAGAGAGAGAGAGAGAGAGAGAGAGAGAGAGAGAGAGAGAGAGAGAGAGAGAGAGAGAGAGAGAGAGAGAGAGAGAGAGAGAGAGAGAGACGGTGATGGAGAGCGGAGGACGGAGGGATGGAGGGAGAGAGGAAGAGGCGTGGGAGGGGGCACAAGAGCGGCTTTAGGTGGTTATATGAGCCCGACATGAGGTCTTCATTCGCAGCCTCGCCACACATCGACCTCACACGCATGTGACTCGCGTAAACGGGAAACTCACCTCGCGTAGCCGGAACTACTAAATCTGACTCCAGCATCGCATGGCAGGTCGACGCACTTGGGAGAGGTGGGGGTGATGATGGGGGGAAGGGAGGGGAAGAGGTTTCTTGCCTCCATCTCGAGGGGAAAGTAAGGGGAGATCCAGTGTTGCCGGCAGACGGGTTCGCCATTTCGCCCGAATCTCAGTTTACATCTAAAGAGTCTGACGGGCATCCGTGTTTACGCGTTTACTGCTAATGTTTAAACAATGGAAACCGTCTATTCGGATCACGTTCTGCCATCGCGTCACAATACGGCGTAAAAAGGGCTCGTGTAACGGCCTTCTGTTCGAGTTATTAGTACAACGCGGCAGCGAGATGAGGTGTGAGGTGGCCCTGAGGAGAGCGGGGGACTGAGGGGAGGTGGGGGAGAGGCATCAAAAGCCACCAGCAGTGCCATATGGTTTCTGACTGAAAGCCCAACAGGAAACCAGACAGCAAGCCCAGTCTATCCAACAAATCGAACCCCTGTGAACGAGCCGATAGTGCCAGGCTTGACTCAAAATCGGGGAAGACGAACACAGAGACAAGAACAGAACTTGAGAGAGAGAGAGAGAGAGAGAGAGAGGGAGAGAGAGAGAGAGAGAGAGAGAGAGAGAGAGAGAGAGAGAGAGAGAGAGAGAGAGAGAGAGAGAGAGAGAGAGAACGCGCGGCACTCCCCCAAAAGTTCTCTGGTATCCTTTTAAATTCAAACATGGAGGGCGCGAGCGAGGGGCCGTGTGGTATGCCGTCTCACGCACGCCTGGTCCTTCCAACACCGACCCCTCTCTCACCCCCCACCCCCGCCATCTTCCTGCTCCCCGCTCCCCAATTTTCCCGCTTCTCTCTTTCCTTCCTATGCCTTCCGTTTTAAGCGACATGGAAATAACACGATACAAATAACTGCATCGATTATTTCCTTAGTCCAGGAAGTTCTTAGAATGAGACACAAGCAAAGGAAGGATTCCCAGGCGAAGCAGAAGGCGCACAAGACCGAGAAAAGAACAATGGTGGGAGAGAGAAGGGGGGAGAGAAGGGGGAGTGGGGAGAGAGGCGAAGGGGGAGAGAGAAAGAAGGGAGAGGAGAAGGGGAGAAGGGGGGGGGAGAGAGGAGAAGGGTGAGGGGAAAAGGGGACAGAGAAGAGGAGAGAGAAGAGAGGAGAGAGAAAAGAGAGAGAGGAGAAGAGGGAGAGAGAGGAGAAGGGGAGAGGAGTTGGGGAGAGAAGAGGAGAGAGAAGGGGGGCGAGAGAAAAGGAGAGAGGAGAAGGAGAGAGAGAGAGAAGGGGGAGAGAGAGGAAAAGGGGGAAAGGGGGAGAAGGCGAAGGGGCTAAGAACGTGTGGGGGACTAAGATGCCGGAACCAAGGGCGCCTTGACAGCCAGGTGGAACTCCTCAGGGCCCTCACCCCGAAATCCCATGACAGACTGCTTTCCCAACATTCGAGAAAAAATGTTTAGTGAAAAAAATAAAAACCAAGCCATTTATATTTGATGATGCTTGGCAAAAATAGTAGTAATAGTAATAGTAATAATAACAGTGATAGTGATAGATAGTAATAATAATAGTAATAAAAAATCACGATGATAATAACAATAAAAAAAAAATATTATGTTTAAAAAAACGTGCAATCATCGCCATGCTACGAGAGTTATCGCGATGGAGGCTATAGAAAGAGGCTTCTTCGTAGCGCCCCGCCTCTCCCATCTCATTAACCCCCCCCAAACCCCCTCTACCCATATTCGCACGCCAGCCTCCATATTCCCTCGGCCTCATCACGTGGTTTATGGCAACATTAAACCTTGCAATTACTACGAAAAGAAGCAACCCTCCAATCGTAAATTCGTCAAGGCAAATACTCGTACTTTCAGAACGACTTCCTGTATCGGGAATAAGGGCGCGAGGACCCCGGAACCTTCGCGTCCCCTCCTAAGATCCCTTCGCGTTCAGCTTCAATAAAACGGCAGATTCTCCCTCAGAGGCGATTATTCAGAAACGACGCTTGAGGGGAACTCCTGGCAGGGAAGAATCCCTCGAAAGCTTCAGGACCACTTGGCACGACTCGAAGCACACAGCACACAAAGGGCCGCGACAGGCAGTCAGCATCGCCATGCAGGGTGCATGACATGATCATGATGTGCTGCCTAACGAGATAAACGAGATGTACGCACTGTGTCTGATAAAAGCAAGGGTGGATGATTAAGGAGCCACTCCCTCTAACCGCCGCCATAATAATAAGTCAATTAATAATCCATGAACGCAGGTATGCGCCTGGAGCCACCACGCACAGGTCGGCTCCTCCTAAATCGCTGTTCCAAAGCACGGCATGCTTCATCACCTGCGAGGAGCCGGCAACGTTACATTACACCCTCAACATGGCCGGAGCCTGAAAAACCGGCCGCGACGTACAAGCTGCAAAAATCGCCAAGGAGGGCATTGTGTACACGCAAAAAAGGATAGGTTTACGGCTTCTACTCACACACGAAATGATCCTGACCAAATCCCCGCCGTACATTCCCGTCAACTATCGCCGCTTCATCTGCAGTGGGACAAGATTGAATTTCCTCGTGAAACCAGCTGAGGACGTTCCAGTCTCGGAGAGGAAATTCCCTCGCCTGTGGCAAGACGGTCAGGCGTCCTCGTGGCTCTTCTATTAGTAAACATCGGTTCGGGCGAAATGTAAGGAGATATTCTTACGCTCATCCTTAGTCCATGCACACACATTCACCTCCGTGCGCATATTCACAGCACCAAATGTATTTACACAAACTCACTGAAATACGCACGAAACAGAAAAAAAAAATACAATGGTGAAATAAGGGGTTCGAAGTCTAGCGTAAACATTCAAACACACACTGATGTAGTAAGGGCCGAACCACACAAGCATTATTAGCTCATTGCCCTTCATTCAATTCTGTTAATGCTTCGCGTGCACCGCTACTTACGATTGACCGAGTACATACATACACTACATGTGTACCCATGCACACTTGCAAACATACATACATAAACAGTTAAAAGTAGATATATAAAGGAGACAGGAAAAGACAGGTAGATATATAGACAGGAAAGAGGTAGATAAAAATAAAATCGCCTTGAAAGGGAGCCTGCGTTCACAGCCGGTGCCACAAACGACACTGTTACGTTTCCTCGCCTTTGTACCTTAATGACAAGTGCCATTAGTACCCGGAACCTCCGAAAGGATGACTCGAACCCCCTCAGATAATGAGGTAGCCGTTGTTCTTCCCAAATATATATTCATACCTACAATAACACATCTCTACCTAAACAAAACCTAACTTCCAAAACTAATCTTCGAGTAGACGAGAAACTAAAACAGCTGTCATCATTTCGAAACAAAAAAAAAGACAAACGTGGACCCGGACAAAAGAAAACAGTGCTGGCGAGATAAAGTCGTCCGAGATATATGGGCGCCATTTCCAACCCGCTTTAGACGGCGCAGGGGCGGCAGGCCCTTCCGATCAGACCATATGGCGCTGGATTTCGCAATGCCCAGCCAGGTAATCCTCCTAGGTAGATTGGGCTAACGCGCTGACACGACAGCAAAGGACCCCGGACACGCCGCCAAGTCCCGGGGCTCACAGCCTTGAATGCCGTGAACAAGTACCTCGTGTAGTGGCGTCGGAGTACAGCGTCCCAAGGTCCGATGCGAGAATGCCTGCCTGCCTCGTGCGCTTGGACAACACGCTGGGGTTTATTTGTGTCGCTTTGCCGCTGGTCCACAATAACCACGGCTGGGAAGTCAGATGCGAGCGCTGATGATGGATAATGAACTTGACGGCAGATATAATGTAACTGATATATCATTATTAGTGGCACAAGCACCGTAAAAAATGCAATAAACACCGAGGAGACCGCATGTGCAGCGATGTTGTCTTAACAACTAGCAGGTTCACGAGCCGCGAATGATGAGCATACAAATGACACTATTACTCGCATGTCCTTGAGACCTACGTGCGCACGAAGTATGAATGGAAGAATTCAGTAACACTAGAAAGCGTTCGCACAGTGCCAGGCCGAGATACAACTAGCGCTGGCGAGAGCCACTGCAGTAATTAACCAGGCCGATCGCCCGTGAAGTAAAGTGTTGTGTTAATTATACCAGCTTTTCCTCGCGTGTTTTCTGCGAAGAGATGTATAGAATGAACTCAAATATGCAGATGCGTCAAAATTAGATGACGAAGAACTTAAATAAGGGGTCTCTGGCTGACTGACAACACTAAGAGGCCTACTTTATTACAGGATATGTACTGACCAACTGGCAGCCTGATCAGCTTACGGAGTTAAATAATCATTCATCTAATTTCCGACTGCAAGTATTGAATGAATGGATTCGAATGAATGAACGGAAAAGTAAAGTGTTCACTATTAATCATCCCATCCGGCCATACCCCGGATTCACCTCCATTTTAGAGTCACCTCATGAATGCATAAATGAATGGAAAGCAGTCAACCCGGACCTACAAGCTCCATTCAAGGGTTATCTCGCGAACAAATGAATGAACCGATGGTAGTTACTATAACAACCCGGTCAACCCGTCGCAACGTTCATTCAAAAGTGCAAACAAAATCCTTTTAATGGCACTCATTCGCCCGAAAAAAGTGAAATCGTGACAGTGCCGGAACTGAGCATCGCGCCGCACAGTAAAATCCGTGGCAAGATATGGGCCCGGGTTAGCGCCGGGTTCCCGAAGCTTCTGCTGGAGGGACCGAAGTTATAAATAGAGCATTGCGTTACTACAACTAATAAGCCACTCCCTCGCCCGCTTCCCCTCGCGGCCCTTCCTCCGTCTTCTAAGTGGCATAACAACCCGTCCGCACTCGATGCTGGACGGCAAGTGACGCACCGTTACGTTACTGTCAAGCGCGACTCAAAGTCAAGGGCGAAGTCAAGACCCGCTGCTCAGCGAGATGCTCAGAAAAAAACTCCAATCTTTCATGACGATATTGCTACTAATACCATAATATTGCCATTATCATTCACCAAAATCCCCAACCTATGACCCGGTTCGTCTACTAGCAGCTCTGCGACCTTGCCCACTGTCATTCATTACCCGACGCCTGTCGCCTCGATCACCGCTCGCTCCCTCGCCGCCTAATTCTCCGGTGGTGCACTTGATGGAAAATAGAGCCGAGAGTCCCATCAAAAGATATCCGTTCAGCTCGGCTTTGGTGCAGGATGAGGAATTTCGTAAGATTACCTTGAAGGCAATGTATGTTTAAGGTGCGTATGTGTTTGCGTATGCATGAGAACTTGTGTTTGTGTTTCTGTATACCTGTGTATATATCCGTGAATGTGCCAGCAAGAATCCTTGGTGTCAGGCGGACAAAACGCAACGAAGAATGCGTTACCGAGCGAATGCCCCGGCACTACGCTCCAGCCGGCCGCGATGACGAGGCGAGTGACAAATCCCTCCGCCAAGGGAAACCACCTTCGCTCCATCCCGCACGCAGGAAAAAATGGATTACTGGCTAAGTGTTGCATCATCGGGTATATCTAGACCACCGCAACGTTAGGTCACATCCCGTCGCCTGCGGTGGAGCTTCTCGAAGTTACTCCCACATCGGAACGCGCGCGAAGCCGTGACTCAAGCGTTTCCTCCATTCCGTGAAAAATGCTGGACACCCGAGCTCCGCGTCATTATTTCGTCACGACGCAAGAGAACTCGTATTCGGAATGTCATCGCCCAGACTTATGAACTTTCTAACTGCTGACGAGGAGGGTAAATAAAGCGAAATAAAGAAATCCGCCAACTGACATCCAATGTAAAGAGAGAGAGATGGACACTCACACTGACAGCTTGACAGGCAGGCATGCCCACGCAACCTGCCGACCAAATGCTCGAAAGGGACCCAAGGCGCATGACAGCTTCGCCGTTCGCCCGCCGGATCTTCCTAATCGCCGCGCGCCCGTCGCCATCCCTCTTGCCTCCCCAGGTGACAAGAAAGCTAATTTCAACTTCTCCCCATTAAGATGCCATTATCGCAAATGGAAAGTAAACATCGGGGGCTAACGATACCCGGGCCGGCGCAGGTTACAGTCCACACACGCGAGCGCCGCCTCAAAGGGCTTCGGGGAGGCTCCGCACCTGAGTCCCAGAGCGGAGACGAGAATAATGCGGCGTCACGGCAGCACGTCCCCGGCAGGACTTGACGTTCAGCCGTTAATAAGGTAACAATAAACATGCGGCCATGAGGCGACACAAAGCCTTCTTGGTCCTCGCACCGGATGGCGTCGCCGGTCCTTGGCGCGGGGAAAGATACACACGCCTTTCAGTCCGGATTTTCCATTTACTATTTCAACGGCCCGTAAAAGGAACGCCATGCAATATTGCCACCAATAACTTTGCCGCGCAGCTAAATCCACGAGCTACTTGCGTCCCCGACGTCAAACACAGGCTTCACAAACGCGCTTGTTGATGGACCGTGAGAGCACGAAGAGTGTCAAGACGCCCGATTACGACCCGAACCCTCCCTCACGCCCACGCCCGCACCCTGGCAGATGGGTCGACCTCGAGGTAGCCGCTAGCTCCATCCGCCCGCCGCAGCCTCGGCCTCGGGAGAAGACTCAAGGCTGCGTCCGTCACAGCGCGACGCCGTGGAACAACATTTCCGGCGACTCGGATTCTGCAAGTCAACGTGGGAAGCTCAGCCAGCGCTCGATAATTACAGGCGCCGCACGTCATCTTCTCCGCCAAAATATAATAAGTCGTTAAATCCAGGGACTGTTGCATCTGCTTTTTATTTGAGGATTTTTAAGATGGGATAATGCTTCGCTAATGACAATCCTTTCCTTCATTCCCGCGTGCTTGTATTCCTCGCCTTCAGCCTGACACTTTCACGCCGTTGTATTCTGAAGTCATTCAATTAAAAAACAATCTAAGTCATTTCGTGAATTCTTCCTTGCTTCTTACGACTCCTTATGCCTTTTTCTCCATGCTCTTCCTTTATCGCTTACGTTTCCCATGTTTTTACTTCCCTTCCCTTTTTCTCCTCTTTTATTTCCCTTCCTTTAACATGTGTTTCCATGTCTTCACTTCGCTTTCGCTCTATTCTTATCCCTTTCTTCTTCATCTCGCACAATAAATCTCTTCTGTCGTATTTATTTCTCGTACGTTTTGATGTCCTAATGGTAAACAGATCAATAAATTCTCTCTAAGACATTCAACATTCTACTTCTCCGAATCTTTCTATCCGAGAAAGAAAGGAGGAGAAAGAAAACAACAATAAAACATGATGCTCTGATGAATTCAAGAGCTCGTGCGGCACTCACGCCCTAGAATTCAGTCGCTTTAAAAATACAAATAATTCTCTCTTGATCTGATTGGCTTATATCAGCACTCCGCGAATATTGGCCGGTCGTCAAGGATCTGCATCTGGTCCTTCACGCCCATATCGGCCAGAACAAACTCCTAAGATGAACACAGACCCCCCTCCCTCCCGTCTGCATATCATCAAAACCCCAACTATACCTAACCCCTACCCTCTCCTCATCCCACCCGCGTCAACACGACTTAACTAAAAACAACTAGTGACACAAACCCATTTTCTCCCTGGATCCTCTCCCTCCCTCCCTCTCTCCCTCCTCTTTCTCCTCATACCGCTCTATTCCCCTCTTGTCCTCTCCTTCCTCCTCCTCCTCCCCTTCCGTCTTATATCCCTCCCTTCCCTTCTCGCCCTCTCCCTCTCTCCTCCCCCCCTTCCCTTCTTGCCCTCTCCCTTCCTTTCCCTCCTTCCCCTAAACCCCTCAAAACGTGCGGCAAACACAGAAACGTTTACACAGTGAGCCATGAGGCGACGACGCTCCACCAGACCTCATGGCATTCTCGCAGCTCCGCCTGAGCCACGGATTTACATGGTCTTTACTCGCTCTTATGCAAGGGTACGCGCAGCTGGGAGGGAGAAGGGGAGAGGGGAAGGGAAGAGGAGAGGGAGAGAAGGGGAGGAGAGAGGGGGAGGGGGGAGGAGAGAGGGGGAGGGGGGAGGAGAGAGGAGAGGGAGAGAAAGGGGGGCAGGAGGAGAGGGAGAGATGGGGGCAGGAGGAGAGGGAGGGAGAGGATGGAAGGAAAGGAGAGAGAGGAGGAAGAGAGGAGACTAGGGAATGGAGAGGTAAAGAGGAAGACGATTCGATTGTTTCATCTTGGCCCTCACTCCCGGGCGTGCAACTGGTTAATCAGCGTTTTTTCCCCGCCACCACCTGCCTACTGTACAACGTTCGGGTCCACGTCTTAATATTCTTCATCATCTTTAAATGATCACTATCCTCGCAGCCCAAAAGAAGTATGCCCCTCCATGTTCTTTCCAAACGATCGACAAAATACTACACACACAAACATCTTCCTCAGCGCCACCTGGGGGGGAGGGAGGCCTGAGTCATACCACAGTTCTGGCACCAACAACCAACACCAACCAGCTACTTTGGTGGCGCACTCTACCTTCCCACGCCTCCTCCGCATCCCCTTATCAACATTATCGACCTCGCCTACCTTTTTCTACCGAACTGCCCCATCTATCCATTTGTCCGCATCTATCGATAGTTATCAATGCATGTATCTCGCTAAGCCCTACCTGCCCAACCGCGTCGCGCACCCTCTCCGTGGCCTAAAATATGACGCCCATAACAATAGCCATCTCATCTAACTAAACCACCTCTGACTGCTTCGCGCACCATCATCTTACGCCCCCCTGGCCATCTCCAAGTCATCGCCGCCCATCCTCCGTCTTCTAAATCACGGCGTCCGCCCACCCCTGCGCGCTGACGTCACTATTCCTCACCTTACTCACCCACGACGAATCGGGCGCATTACTCACCCTGTTACGTCAATCAAAGGAGTCAGAACAGCGACAAACGGAGTAAGGGAAATGAACCAAATACAACAGTCGACATCCTATCTTTCTCTCCCCCCTCTCTCACTTTTATCTCTCTCGCACTCATTTTTTTTCTCTCTGCTCTCTTCATGGAACCCCCACTCACCCTCACGTTGTGTACACAGGGTATGATGTCACCCGCCAGTTGCCTCGGGCCGCGATGCCCCGCCATGCCAAGAGCTGGTAATGACTTGGAGCGCCGCGTGCAGCCCTCTTCCCACCTCTCCCTTGAAGTCGGAGCCAATCTGTCACGGGCCTAATCTCTCCGCCCTGCAGCCCACGCGACGGACGGCGATCCCCAAATCTCATGCGTTAACCTCTACGCTAAATGATGACGCCAGCTGCCCGAAGAAGCGGACTCTCGCAAGCACTTGTGTTGGTTTGTCACACCCACGGCGCCTCGGGGCACTTCGTACCTGCGCCAATCAGGGCTATCGAAGGCAGTTTGCGATCTGGCCGCAGTCAATGGCAGGGCATCTGCACCCGCCCACGCCCAAGGCTCGAACAATTAATAGGATCCTGATCATGCCTCGGAGTAAGGTGACGTCACTTGGCACTCCGAAGGCAAAGGGGGAGTTTATCTTTATTTAAAGTTCACTAATTATGTCCCTTTGGCAGACGGAAGCAGCATGATCCGCCTTTTCCCTCAGGCAGAAGTCTCAAGCAATTTTGCCCAAACGAACATGACGAGTCACAAAATCAAATATCAAAAGCATCACAGACAGAAAACAAATATCTTCCACCTGCGCGTCTCCATCTCGGCTCATAAATATGCATAATGATGATGTAACGCTGCACTATTCCCAGGCGGCGAGCGCTAACGCCCGCGGGAGGACTTCCTTCGTCTCACGCAGCGGCGATCAACGATTCAATCGCGCGGAACACAGCGTCACTCAGACACGCCGACGAGTCCAGCAACCCTCTCTCATCCATCCTTCAGCTTACCCATTCCCTTCCCTCACCTACGCATTACTCACCCACAGAACTTTCAGCATCACGCGAAAATGTCTATCCCCAGAGAATAAATTAAGGCTCCCGTGTCCATATTCACCGTGTCCCCCTCCCTCCCTCCTTCCCAAGGATGTGTTAACAGCAAGGACCATTTCTCTGCCTCCCCACGAGCTTTACGTCCCTCGCCACCCGACAGAAGACAGCCTCCGTCAACACGCGTCGTTACGGCCCCGTCGGCCCCGCCATGCAGGTGCAGACAGCCCCGGAGACGGCGAAGAGACCGTCAGTCAGCGCAGGCGAAACACAGGGAGTTAAAGAAAGATCCGTAACACTTGAATCACGGGAGAAAAAAAAGGGAACACTTACAAATTGTCCAAAAACAAAAGGGCAGCTCATCCCAAGGTAAGAATAAACTCGAGTTCGCCGCGATAAGAAGTGTGAACCCTGAATGGGTCTCGGTGTTATTTTCGTCACTGACTTGGGAGATACTTCATCTTCAGACTTATCTCCTTGCATCGGAGCGCCTCGCACATGCGGCGAAAAACGGGCACACATGATGTATGCGCCACAAGGCCTCGTAAGTAGCAGCTCAGAATTATGGTCACAGTGAAATCCTCGTCAATCCTATGGCACAAACACTTGCAGCTGAGATCACCTGTTAGGTAAAGTATGTAAAAAAAAAATCTGGTTGAATCTAGTGATGATCAACTTTTTTTTTTTAAGAAATCAGGTCTTCTTTTTTAGAAGTCACAAAAAAAGGCATTAAGATTATTCAAAAATACCAAATAAAGTGACCATCCAACATAACCGCCGTCAAAATGAAAACATTACAAAGAATTAAAAATATCCGAACACAATAGGCATCTCTCCGCCCCTTCCCCTGAATTCCCGCGGCACCCCTCTCCCCTCCCCCCCCCCCTTCGCGGAACACCTGGCCGAAAAGCCTCCGGCCGAAGAGATCTGCCTCCTCGCCTCCTCTTCGTTAAACTAGAAGGCAGACAGTCCTCCTGCTCTGTGCGTAAGGGACATGCAAATGGAATAATCGGACCTTTTTAAATAAACTTTGCACAGTAGGAATCTGGTTGTCAACTTCTACTGAGATGAAGGATGAAGTAGTGAAGGAAAGAAGGAATGAAGGAGGAGTGAGAGAGAGAGAGATATGGAGAGAGGAAGAGGAAGAGAAAGAGGAAGAGGAAGAGGAAGAAGAGGAAGAAGAGGAAGAGGAATAGGGAAATGAAACAGAGAAAGAAAAAATAAAGACAACTAGAAAGGGAAAGAAAGAGAAAAAAAAGGAAGAGAGACCGAAAACGACAGAAAAATTGACCAGGACCGGGGAATCCCCGTACAGTGCCACCAACTTGCCTGGGCCACGCTACCTCCTGCGTCGGCGTCTGCGTCACTTCCTCTCTCCCCTTTCTTGCTAGTAGTTTCCGCACTAGTAACCCCGCCTTCGCACAGATACAACTGTTATGCGACATTTTACGGCGCTCAGATGACGTCCCTAATTACACCCGGCCCCTGCGCTTAATTAGAAAGCGAGCAGCGAAGCATCAAAATGGTCTTCAACTATGCCTGAATAACGGCAATTCTTAGCGTAATGCCACTGCTATCTAAGACGGCGACTGGGTTCCTGAACTTACGAGCTCAGAGCTAAACAGAAGCAAAAAAAAAAAAAAAAAGCTATTCGTACAAATTACAAACACAAAAGGGACAAAGCCAAACGACAAAACCTGGGAACTGAATACAAACGGACAAGAAAACACCACCACAATCGAAACGACCCAACTCCCGCCCAGAAGAAAACGAGTGGAGTGGAGAAAGCGGGAATGTAAAATGGGTAAGGAAAAAAAAATTGCATCAACGCTGTACTTAATTACTCTTAATCATCTCGCTGCTATATTTACCCCGAGGCAAGGCAATGACGCCGGGCAAAGTCGGGAGGCGCAGGGCTGGAGGAGGAGAGAAGGCTGGGCGATGCGATGCAAGATTGCAAGAGGGGGAAGACGAAGGGGAAGGGGGAAGTGTGGAGAGGGGGAAGCGAGGGGGAGGGGGAAGTGTGGCGGAAAGGGGGGAAGCGCGGGGAAGGGAAGGGGGGAAGCGAGGGGAAGGGGAGGGGGGAAAGCGAGGGGAAGGAGGGGTAGGCGAGGGGAGGGGGAGAGAAGTACCCAGAAAAGATAATCAATTGCAGATGCAAACGATCGGAGCGGCGATCGGAAGAGTACGAAGAATCTCGGTATAAAGATAAACGGAATGTAAATAAAAAAAAAAATAAATAAATGAAAAAAAAGGGAAACAGGGGAGAAGGAAGAAAAGTAAGAGCGCCCTTAACATCTCGACTCTAGGATAAAGACGATAGGATTAGGCCATGTCTAAGAGCACGAGGGGAGAGACCGGGGAGAGGGAGCAAGGAAGGGAACGGCAGAGTAGAGAGAAAAGGGGAGGAGGGGGGGAGGAAGGGGAGAGGCTGGAGAGGGTGACAGAGCGCGCGAGCGAGAAGTGCCAGATCTGATCCGCTTAGGGCCAACACGAGGAGATGGTCTCATAAGAACACCTGTGACTGATGCCCGCGAGATACCCAAGGGGCTTCGACCTGCGGCGTTAGGCATCGTATATATATACTTGTCACGACAGCTCCGGCAAATGTCATCTACGGCCGCCCACACGCCCACCCACGATTATTACCCCTCCCATGACCCGGTTGCTTGCGCTATCGAGCTTATTAACGCTCGCTCCTCTCCCGCTCGCTCTCGCCCTCCTGAAGCCACGCTCTGTTCCTGCCCGACCCGCGCCGAGAATTCCTCTTTTTAGCATTATTTTCAATGCCATCCTTACATCCTGAACCCTCGTCTTATCCTCCCACCTCCCGCTGCCTCGCCCACTGCATGCATCACCGTCAACACCAACTCTGTATGCTCCCCGCCCAAGCCCCCGACCCCCCGCCCACGCCCCCGACCCCCCGCCCACGCCCCCCTTACATCCCAGAGACAGTCGGTATGAAGCTCCGGGTGTCGGCAGGTACGGCGTCGACCCGAGGCCCGTCAGCCACAAGGTGCCACTGTCCTCTGGCCCTCTGACCTTGCGCCATGTTTGACACCTTCCCCGGCTCAATTGCGAACAGCAAGCCACTCACGGCCAATTAGGCGTTAACGACGTTATCGAATATCCTTAAAATGAAGTGGAAATGCCTAGTGAAAGGATTCTGTTCACCCGAGACAGCCACACTGCAGTTCCCAACTCATAATGAACATAACTGCATGATAAGACTCTTCATCAATGAGTCGTTCATTTAGCGAAATTTCTAAATCTGAATTCCATTCGCTCTGTCATCGAATTCATTTGGCTTCGCGTTGCATACTGTTTCCTCGATCTGTAGGTACTTGGACTACGAAAAGATCATAAAAAGAGTCAAAGTAATACGGGGACACGCATATAAATTGGTGGCTCAATCAGCGAAGGGCACAAAGGCCTCGGGAGAAGCGAAGTGAGGCGAGATCGAAGCCGAGATGCCCGAGGGATAGGACGGAGGCCCTGCCAGCAGCCCCGCCGCAGAAGCAGCAATTAGACGTGGTTAAGCAAGCGCATGACGTCACGAATGGGTGGCGAGAGGAGAGCGGCCTCAGAACGCGATCCTGTGCCTCCCGCGACACCACGAGGCCCCAAAACGAGGCACCGTGGCATCCGGGGACCACCAGAGCCGCGGCGCCGCACCACAAGGACCCGCTTCACTGACACTCACGCTCAGTCCGGCGTCGTAAGTCGTCCTGGGAGAGGCTCAGCCCATTACTATTACCTCTAAACGTGCTCTGCATCGAGCCAAGTGAATGCCTTGACTAAGCAACGGCAATAAACACAACGATAAACGATATAATAACGTTTCAGAGTAATAAAGCGCTTGTTAATTCAAGAATTTTTTTCGTAGCATCCCGAAGTACTGTGAGAGAATGAGTGAGAGTGAGAGTGAGAGTGAGAGTGAGAGTGAGAGTGAGAGAGATAGTGAGAGATAGTGAGAGAGAGAGAGAGAGAGAGAGAGAGAGAGAGAGAGAGAGAGAGAGAGAGAGAGAGAGAGAGTGTGTGTGTGTGTGTGTGTGTGTGTGTGTGTGTGTGTGTGTGTGTGTGTGTGTGTGTGTGTGTGTGTAAGTGTGTGTGTAAGTGTACATGTACATGTGCATATGCATATGAGCGTGTGGGACCAAAACTGACCAAAAATACCCACAGGAGAAGGGGAGAAGAACAGATAGGCCTATACCCAAATACTCCTACACAGAAACGGACACAGAATTCCCCAGCGTTTGTAGAATGCCTGGCACCGACGATCTCTGATGGAAGCCCTTACTCATTCGTACACAAACCCCTCCCCCTTAAGAACATATACAGGCAATCATCGTCACTTGACATCTTCACCCGCTAGACCCAGTGTTACCACCACCGCGGAGGAGAGGAGAAAAAGAAGAGAGACGAGAGGAGAGGAGAAGAGAGGAGAGGAGAAGAGAGGAAAGGAGATGAGAGGCGGGGAGAGGAATAAAAAGAGAAGAGAGAAAAGAAAAGAGAAAAGAACAGAGAAGGGGGGAGAGGAGAGAGGAGAGAGCAGGGAGGAGAGAGGAGAGAGGAGAGAGGAGAGAGGAGAGGAGAGAGAAAAGAGGGCAGAGGAGAGAGAAGAGAAAAGAGAAAAGAAGGGAGACGGGAGGAGAGAAGAGGGGAGAGGAGAAAGGAGAGGAAAGAGAAGAGAGAGAAGTGAGAAAAAAGACAAAAAAGAGAAGAGAAGAGAAAAGTAAAGGGGATGGGAAGGGGAAGAGGAGAAAGGACACAAAAAAACAGGTGCAATTGCCTTACGACGTCATGAGTGATGAGTCAATCCCCTTCGTCTCCCCTTCCTCTTCCTCACTTCCCCTCCCCCCCCTTTCCTCCCCCTTTTCCCCCTCCCCCAAGCCGCGTCCCGATTATCCTTCTCGGCATGTGCGAAATGTTGGTAGGAATGCCACTACCGTTGAATGCAATGTTGCACCAACGGAGGGCCCCGCAACATCTGCCCCCACCAAAATGCAGCCGCGGCATCTGAATACTGCCCCCCTACGCATCGCTAATGAAACGGAGCCAATAATTTCATCAAGGTTAATGGTGGGCATCTTTTACACTGCCACTACGCGAAAATGAACACCTGTGATGACTTGTCTTTTTTTTTTAACCTACACGTAGCATTATCCAGATTCCACGGCGTGCCTCTCGATGAAAGGGACTCATAACAAACACGTCACAATAAAAGTAAAACATACATTACTCATCAGCGTGACAGAGCGGCATCTGGCATCCCGCAGCGAAAACACAACGTACCTGAAAAACAACAGAAAACAAAATCAGTTTAATGACACAACGAAACACAGGCGAAAATATAAAACAAATAAAACAATTACCAGAACGATAACACAACAGGGATATCAATGAGAGATCTCGAGTTTCCTTTGAGGCAGACACTTTACTACCGAAGCTGCGTGCATTTCGCCTATTCAACGTCTCACGCGGCGACATCTTTATCAATACAACTTGAACGCGGTCTGATTAAATCACGGCCTCCCCCCCCCCCTATCCCCACCTCCCCTATCCCCACGAGGGGCAACAGGGCTCGGAGGCGAGAAGAGGGCGACAGATACTCGCTCGCGGGGGATGGGAGGAGGCGAAGGCGGAAGCAACAGCTGCTAAAGAAGTGTTTTTGACGAGCCAAACTTAGATACTCCGACCCTCCCACCGCCACCCTTCGACCCTTCCCACCCCCCCAACCCCCCACCCACACACACACCACTCCTAACCCCTGACCCCCCCCCCCCAACGCAGACGTGGTCGCACTTATCATTCTCGCATTCTGTCACACGCATTCATGCACATTCTCCGTTTCTTGTGGGCGCACGCTCTCCGCAGACGGAGAGCTAGTTTTAAACGCCTCATCTCCCTAATGACCTATTTAAGTAATTCCTTAGAGACGTCTCTCAATATTCCATTGGTTGAAATACCGAAAGAATACCTATAATCTTCCGAAAGATTTTAATACCGTTATCACCATTTTCGCCAACAGTTTGAGGGATTAGATCCCCGAGCAAGGGCACTTTTACTCCTCGAAAACACGAAAATCAGTTACGAAACGACGCCATTTTGGGGGTACCCAATGTCTAGAGCAACTCGGCACAGTGCTACCGGATAAAGAATCCCGAAGGCCAAATACAAAACCAGGAAATAAACACAAAATATTCTACATAAAATTCTACATCTTGTGGCGTGTATAAACTACGTCGTTAACAACACAAAGCGACAACATTCCACCAATGCCCAGGCACTCAAAAGTCCTTACATCTAATATTAAACACACAAACACGCAGACACACAGACACACGCAGGCACGTAGACACACGCACACGCACACGCACACGCACACGCACATACACACACACATACATATATGTATGTATGTGTATATATATATATATATATATATATATATATATATATATATATATATATATATATATATATGTATATATGTATATATGTATATATGTATATATATATATATATATATATATATATATATATATATATATGTATATGTATATGTATATGTATATGTATATGTATATGTATATGCATATGTGTATATGCATACATATACACACACAAATAGATAGATATAGATAATGAAAACTCACTGGATGCTACCCAATATCTCTAAACAGAATCTCTTCCTTCATCGAGTAAAAAAAGATTCCAGGACAGCGAACAGAAACAAAGCACGATAAAGCAAAGCACACTAACGAAGCCCTGAAATACTTAGCTGATCTTATATTCAAGAGCTCGGGCACTTCTCCGCAAATGATCAGTCAAGGAAGTGCCCCGCCGTTGATTATAGAAATAAACCCATAAATTCGTGCGAGGGTTCCTCCCGAAGATAAAGCTCCCTGGGTGTTTTTTTGTTTCTTTTTTTCAATGTGTGCCACAGTCGTTAACGAAAGCGTCGGGTGTTACTTGGCTTAGGTCCATCCGGCTGTAATGACAACGTGGTACTAGGGGCCTTTCTTCACCCTAGCGCCCTGTTCTGTCTCCCTCACCCTAGCGCCCTGTTCTGTCTCCCTCAACTTCGGAGGCAGAGCAGGGTGCCCTGCCTCCTCCATCCTACCGCCCTGCCCTCGGTGTCCCCTTCCCGCCTGTGGCCGACTCGCAGCCATCCACAACGAGCCGGGGAACACTCCTCCAAGCACCCACCCACATCATTGCTAAATTTCCCCCATGACTGAAGTGACAATAAAATCCGGTAAAAAACACAGGCACCAGCAGGAGGTCGCGATCGCTAGACGCCTCCCATAACCTCGAGGAAGGACCGAGCGGTGGTATGTGTCCGGGACGACCACCGCCTCATCGGTATCTGCGGAGGATCTAAAACGGTCGTCATTCTTACGAACACGACGCAGGGTATACGACCATAATAGCTGCGTGGGGATGACTCTGTGCTACGGCCAAGATATGCTGGTAGCGTACCTAAGGTATACGTGACGCAAGTACCAACGAGTGGTCCGCCGGAGAGGCCCAACCACTCGCTCCCTCGAAAAGCCACGTCCCCAGCCTAATCCCGAGCGAGGACCACGGGACTGAGCATCGGCGAGGCACAGTCATCACTGTCAAACGCAGGCACATCATCACTGTCATTACCATCGTCATCACAACCCTTTAACACCGACATCATCACGCGGATCATCCAACACTGCCATTATATGCGTTCAGAGAAAGTGCACTGTGAATGTAAAAGTGCGAGACGGAATTATCATAATAATCAAGACAAATAAGGCTGTTAGTATTCATCTCGAGGAGAAAAATTTAGAAACTTTTTTCAGCGGGGATCAATCAAGCGTGACACACGACACCAAGACTTAAAAGAAGCGTTGGAGGAAAAAGTATTGGCAAAGGCTTCCACGCGGCTTCCCATGGCAAACGACAGGCTGTAAATTTTCTTAAGTCCTCCGAGAACATCTCACTCTTGGATAAATATTGGGAGGAAAAAAAGTAAAGTAGAAGCTAGGAGAGTCACAGTGAAAGGAAAGAAAGGAATGGAAAAAGGCTGGGAAGATGGGAGGGAGGAAGGGAGGTAGGAAGGGAGGTAGGAAGGGAAGAAGGAAGGGAGAAAGGAAAAAGGGAGGAAGGGAGACTAGAGAAATGGAGGAAGGGAGACTAGACGAAGGGAGGAAGAGATGTGTTTACGCAGGCGACGACTCAGGGCGGGAGGAGGAAAGGAAGGGGGTCAGGAAAGGTAAACAATGACCTCCACCCTCCGGATATACCTCCAACTCCCTTACATCAAACACCTAGAACTTGCCCACCTACGACCGGCCTCCTTCGACATCCACTTCCCAAAAATCTACTCCCGCAAAACACCAGTATAATTCGTCCTGCTTTCCTCCCGTCCGCTTCCCCTTTCAACCCATAATCAGCTCCTAACAAGACGTCATTTCTCGCCGTTATTTCCCGACCATTTAGCATTGTCATTCACGTCCTTTCCTCTCCTTCCTCCTCTTGCAACCGCGCCGCTCTCTATTCCAAAGCCTCTCCCGTTTGCCCTACATTCTGGCGGCGGTCCAGTCCCCCTGTCGCACTCATAAATCAAGAGATCCCGCACTCTCGTCCCCGGGAGCTAAGCCTCGCGCCCTAAGCAATGCCCTCCCACAATGCCCTGTTTGGATCAGATCGAAATTCGCCTTTATGGTTCGTTCCCTTCGCAAGTGGTCCTCGGTTTTTATCCTTGCAAAGACACAGTTAGCTAACAAGACAAACTAACTCGATAGGTGCTGACCCCTTAACTACCAGGGGACAGGTGTCTGTGGGGCCTTTACGGGTAAAAACACCGGCTGCATACCAGAAGATTTGCAGGATTTGGAAGAGGTCCCACTGCCAAAGGTAAGGATCAGTGAACAAAAAAATAACATCGTGTGGATCAGGGTACCCGACAGCTGGCACGATGACGAACAGGGAACAATAAGACACAATATGAAAGAAATACAAAAAAAACACTTAGTAGAACGGGCTCGGTGTAAAACAGCCTATAATACATCTGGCGCTATAAAGCCCAGTGCAAAATTCAACTGGCACGGCGAAAACACCTGAACAAAGGCATTTGTATTTTGGGCCCGAGAGCGCTGGCAAGGGCATCAAGACCTAGCATGAAATACGGTAATGCCGGTGTGATTACGACCTTCGTGGCGGAACCACATCAAAACGATGGCGGCGGCGGCACTAACTCGCCACAGTGACGGCCCGCAATGATGGTGGCGGTAATGGTGAGCCAGGGCGAAATACGGTTTCATTTTCGATTATCTGCGTGGCATTGATGAGAACGGGAAGACTGAAGAGTTATGTTTCGCCATTACGCTCCCGAACGACGTATCCAACATAGAGGTCTGAGCGAGGGTGCTTTAGAGCAAAGCTGCCACCACTCTGCGGGTAGGGGAGAGGATCGAGTGAAATGGAAATTAAATTAATTGGAAACCAAAAGAAGGGTGGAGAAAGCTGAGGAGAGGGTGGAGAAAAGATGATGGGTGAGGAAAGAGAGGAGACAAGAGGAAAGTTGGGCATGCGAAAAGAGAGAGAGAGAGAGAGAGAGAGAGAGAGAGAGAGAGAGAGAGAGAGAGAGAGAGAGAGAGAGAGAGAGAGAGAGAGAGAGAGAGAGAGAAGGTGAAAGTCATTAGGAAGGGGCAAAAAAAACAAAGAAGAGAGCCTACATGTCGGGACAGGAGAGAAGAGAGATGAGAAAAGAAGATAGAAAGGGGAAAAAGAAAAGAAGCGAGGAGAGTCGAGATAGAAGAAAGGGTAGGAGAGACGAGATGCGAGAAGAGGAGAAATGAGAAGAGGCGTCACACAGAAAGAGGTGTTTGCCTAGACGATATAAGAAGTCTGCGGTGCCGACGGCACAACTGTACAGAGCAACCTTTTCAAGGACAGCCACTGATTCTCTCCATTCGACGGGGGACACCGAAGGCACCGAAGGACTCACGCCCTGCGGCAGCCGACGGCTCCCGACCTAAACGAAACCTCATTCTGCTCCGGCCTAATACGAGTCGCTGGGCTGCCGACGACTGTTTGTCTTGGCCGCCACGTCTCTCGCCGCAGGAGGGAACGAGGACATGGGGGCGCTGTGGCGTGATGCGCAACCTGTCTCCGCGTCAGGAGGGAGAGAAGGGAGAGGAGGGAGAGGAGGGAGAGGAGGGAGAGGAGGGAGAGGAGGAGGAGGAGGAGGAGGAGGAGGAGGAGGAGGAGGAGGAGGATGGAGGAGGAGGAGGAGGAGGAGGAGGAGGGAGGAGGAGGAGGAGGAGGAGGAGGAGGAGGAGGAGGAGGAGGAGGAACGTGCGCTTGCAGATGAACTTCAAGTGGGGCAAATGAAAACGTTGCGAGAAGTACTTTGCCAGTGACTCCATTTGCCAAGGTCGCCTTCGTGGGGCTCTCCTGTACGTGTTCATCAAGGTGTCTACTCCGCTTCTGAAGGAATGGCAGCGAGGACCACAGCACGCACAAGTTTAACCCTAATCCCCGTAAACAAATACATTCCCCATTCACGTACTCCATCCTCCCACACCTAGCCCGCGCGTGTGGAGGAAATTGTGTGAACGAAACCACGAAGCAGCGGGAATCGGATCGAGCTGTAGGACCCCCCCTCGCCCTCCCATTCTCTCAGCCCTCTTCCTACTACTCCTCCTGTTCTTGTGCATTATACTTCTTTTATTCCCTTCTCTTCATTCTCTTCTCATACATTACACTTGCTCTTTTTTCCTTTCTTCTCATTCAACTTCTCCAGCTCTTCTCCCCCCCTCCCCTCTTCCACTCCTCCTCCTCCTCCTCCTCCTCCTCTTCTCCTCCTCCTCCTCCTCCTCCTCCTCCTCCTCCTCCTCCTCCTCCTCCTCCTCCTCCTCCTCCTCCTCCTTTCGTCTATGAGTCCACCAGCTGTTAGTCGGCCACGAGCGTCACGACGCGTGTGCTGTTAGTGACACACCTCGCCGAGACTTCGCCAGAGTCCCCATCCTGTGAACACGGCCGACATTTCAGTATGGTAGAGCCAGCTGGACCTACATCCTGGTTCTTTACCACTGGTTAACCAGTTTAACAAAAAAAATAATAAATAAATAAAGCTCTCTCAAAAGTCAAAATGAGCATAACTTGAACGGCCGCCAGGATGCCGAGGACTCGACTAGCATCCGAGCTTGGCGTGACACTGCCTCGAGAGCAACCTTGCGACCTACTTGCAGCCTGCGCTGGCGTAGGTGCCATGACACGGTGACGACGGAGGTGGCGTGCGGGTGCCATGTGGTGCGGCGATTCCTTCCCTGCGCGGCGGCGGCGGCGGAAGGTTGCGGCGCCGCTGGCACATAATTACTAGAGCGCCACTGACTCACCGCCCAGACAACAATGAGTGGAACTCCGTCACGGAGGACCACTCCGGGTTAACAATGTGCTGGCCGACATGTGCACTCTTAAGCGAGGGGCGGCGGGGTTTCCTCGGGAAAGTCGGCCTTTTGGATTCAGTCGTCACAGCGTTATGAAAATCAGTTCGGAGTAAGAGAGTGTTACGCCACTCAGAACCTTTTAGAGCTAGAAGAAAAACACAATGACTGGATAGTTTGACTCCTATTACATCCAGGCCAGTTGGCGCGCAGCAGTAGGCGTGGCCTCTGTATACGCCGCTTGTAAGACCTCCCGTTTCGTGCTTGCTTCTTACTGCTCTCTCTCCTCGCTCCTCCTCGTTCTCTGCGTCAAACATTTATCCCTCTTCACGCCCCTTTCCCCTCTTTCTGAATATGTGCTGTCACCTTTGAAGCTCATCCAAACTACCCTCACCCCCCTCTACTCGTGATTGCCCCCTCCCCCTTTCCGAAACAGGTGACCCCAAAGGTACCTCTTGACCACGAATGTACCGCACAGCAGGTATCTCTCCCGCGACCGCTCTCCTTGCCCCCTACATGGGACGCCCCGCTTGCTGCCGTGGCCTCAACTTGCTTCTCATTATTCACTTAATTCCCCAGACGCCCATCTTGACTGGTGCATCTCGCTGTCGGGTCCTCCCCCCCCCCCTCCCCGCCCCCCCCCCCCCCCCCTTCCCCCCTTGGCCCTCATTTCTCCTCATTCCCGGCCTATCGCTCATTATCCCACGGTTCCTCCGCCCCTATGACGAGCTCCTCCCCTCGGCCCTCTTGTCTTTCCCCTCGGCCCTGCCCTCATCGTGCCCAGAGCGCCGCGTGGCACCCTCCCGCCAGCCGTCTGTCTACCCGCATGAGAGCAAATTGACATACAACCGCCTCCCATGTTAGATTTCCCAGCGTCTTTAACGTTCAACTTTCTTCCCCGCTCTTCCATCCGCAAACAAGCTTTCTCTCACTTGATCTCGCCCTTCCGCTGCACGATGCCGGAGCCCCAGTCGTACGGCGAAGAAAGCCATTCGGAGTAATTTCTCTCTCTGCCAACCGCACTGTCACAACGTATCCGCATGCTCGTTTACACACGCACAAACGCATACGCACGCGGAGTTAGACAGATAATCAGAGAATAGATATATAGACAGATAAACTGATAGATATAGATATAAATATATAGATAAATTTTATGAAATTACACGGTTATAACCATACATAGCATTTTCATCCTGACAGAGCTATTGAAATAACCTTCCAATTGCGTGTTAGCACGAAGCTCACCCCGTGTTAAAGTGTGTGTCCCTCCCTCCGTCTTCACAACGTGACAGAACGCCACAGTGAGAAATCTTGCGAGTTCACTGAACGTCAGAGTTCACTGGGTCGCCGGCACAAGGTTGTAACCCTCACCTGCTATATAGGTGAATCCGAAACGGCAGTCAGTCGGGAAGCATCTCTACGTAATGTAAAGCCAAAATTACAGCAGAACCTTCCCGAGTCACAATCAGTACAGGGAGTTACGGGAGTGCCTCAGGATGAACGGAAAATATCTGTCACAGGATCCATTGTCATCTCAAAATTTCTAAACATTATAAAAAAACGAGTACACCTGAGAATCAGGTGTACTCGTCCCAATAGCAAGAGAGTTAGAGACTCGGATACTGGAGTAAATCCAGACTCCACAGGTCGAGACTGGAATCAACTTCCTGCGTCTGAACCAGACTGAGGGAAACCTGGTCGCTTCCTCAGCAACCTGGCTGTTGCTGACATATCACTCCACTGAATAAACTCAGCTCGTTTTGTGGCTAAAGACGTTCAAGCTAATACCACTTCTCTACGAACCGCAAATTACACCTGTGACTAATAAAACTGCTTTATAGACCAAAACAGCAGCAACGACGATAGAATCGCCTCTTACTGCAATCAAGAGAGCAAAAAGACCTCCGTAACCAGCAAAAATAGCGCCGTGGGGAACCAAGCCCCAAGCCTGCGGAGGTCAGCATGGAACGACCGCCACCCCATTACAAGCCCGGGGCCGCAAGCACCGCCGTGCAGATCCCCCCGCCGCCGCAGGTATCCCGGACGGATGACAAAAAGCCCCGGACTCACCTGGCGCGCACACTCATACATCAAGCTTATCTTCGCCCCAAACACACCCACGGCCGGGGGGAGAGCGGGGAGGGGGGGCAGGGAGGGACGCAGAGAAGGGTGAGGGAAGGAGAGGGTGGAGGGGAGCAGAGACGTGATGGGGTGGGGGGGGGGGATGGGCGTGTCACACAAACAAACTAAAAAAAGCGAGAAAACACAGTGAAGGGGCGCTGTGGCGAGGCAGGTTTTTCGCTGGAACGCAGCCTCGGGGCGGGTGCGGTGGGCGGGGCGTGGGAGATGGATAAACTGATACATAAACAGATAGACAGACAGATAGATGGATCGAGAAAGAGTCGGCGGGTGAGAATGATTACAGGGCAGATAGGCAAAGTAAAAGAGAAACGGGAGATTGGGTCTGATTACTTCATTAACGAATGCAATAATAACTTTCTAAGCGCAGCAAATACTATAATTACGAAAAGAAAGCATTAACATCAGACAGTAAAAAAAAAATAATACCGACTAAAAACATTAACAAAAAAGGTCTTGGCAAGAGATAAATATCTGACGATAAAAAAAAATCCTTTGATGTTATATCATTACTAAGACAAAAAACGGCTGACGGAAGAGCAACATAATGACTGATAATGATGAAGACGACTGGCGTGGTGATGCTGGCGATGCTGGTAGTGGTGATGGTAGTGATGATGATGATGATGATGATGATGGCGATTATGGCGATGGCGATGATGGCGATGGTGATGGCGATGATGATGATGATGATGATGATGATGATGATGATGATGATGATGATGATGATGATGATCATCATCATCATCATCATTATCATCATCATCACCCGCAGATAAAAGAGGCGAGATACAGACAGCACAAACGCCCACAAAACTTCCACTTTCTATCCTCCTAACTTTCTCAAACTTATCGTTCTCGTAAAAGGAAAAAAAAACAGATAACTGTGCAACATAATTAGGCCGCTATCGTTCCAAGACACGTTAACTACCAATCATTAACCAAAACATCGCACTCCAAAGACCAAACCAAGAAACAAAGTGAAGTGAAAAGAAAAGAAAAGAAAAGAAAAGAAACGAAACGAAAAGAAAAGAAAAACAAAGAAAAAAAAACAAAAAAATCTAACAATAAAAAATCGAGTCATAAACCAGAAACAAAAACAAAAAAAAAATAAAAAATCAAACAAGACTAATAAACAACGCCGGAGACCTGCCTCCGACCCCTACACCGGTCGAGCCAGGCCATCAGCAGCAGCGTATATAACCTGAACCAGATGCACCAGATTAGCCAGCGTGCAAGCCAAGCAATAGAAAGTTGCGAAGGAGCGAGTTATCTCCGCGTCTGGAGCCCTGCGCAGGAGGCAGAGCAGGGCCGGCTCGTGGCAGCGGCTGCACGAGAATGCACAGGTGACCGGTGCTCATGATACATTAATATTAATAACAATAATAATAATAATAATAATAATAATAATAATAATAATAATAATAATAATAATAATAATAATAATAATAATAATAATAATAATAATAATAATATCAATGTTAATATTATTACTACTACTTTTTAAATAATAATAATCATTATTATAATAATTATCTTCATCATGATCATCATTACTATTATTATCAGTATTCATTATTACTATTACTATAATTCGCATTCCATATTCAAAGCTCTTACAAGCATCTGCAATGTATTAGCGATCGACACCGATAAGGCTTATCAGAACTATATTCCCCGCGTGGTTTTCGATCCGTTCCTCCAAACCGTCGCCGGAGTGTCAGCCGACAGTGTCAGGCAGGTGCCAGATGCGAGGGGCGAGGTGTGGAGGGCCGGCGGCGCGACGGCCGCGGGCGTCCGCTTGTGGCCTCCTTAATGGCCTTCGATGGGATGGAATAATTGCGCAACTCCTTCCAATTTCCAGCCTTTAATGGCGAAAGCTCCTCGCTTGAACGGACGCACTGCGGTCGCCCGAAACCAGCGAAACGCCCGGAGCTCACCCGTTCGGACCTGGGCACAAGCCACTACACACTCGTAGCACCCGGGCACCCTATATTCAAACCTTCCGGGTTCTGGGACAGGCGGACCACCCTTCTGCCTCCGGAATCCGCACTCAAACTATAATCAAGTATAATCAAAGAGCACGCTGGTCGCACGCACAGGCGCCCTGCCGTTCCCGGAAACCCGCACGGAATGAAATGATCATATGTCGTGTCTCCGGCCGGTGTTCCAGGGAAGCCGCATTCCGAGCCCAGTCCAGCAATCCCGCATGGCATTTCTCCGCCTTTTATCAATGGACTCCGCTCCCTTTACTACGCCCATCGCTCGGCCACTCGCCCTTCACACGCGTTCGCCTACGCTCTCGAGACGCCTTGTAAACACAAGAGACTGAAGCACCGTTAACCTCAATCTTTCCATCACAATTTACAAATTACTGAACTTGCTTAAATGATAATCCGGGACCACCCGCCGGCGCCCTCCGGTCCCGCACCGCCCCCTTCCCCCCTCCGAGGAGATAATATATTCAGCCACGTCTTGACATCATTCCGTTTTAATCTCTCGTCAAACCCTCTCCATCGCACAGGCCTCGAGGCGGTGACCTGGTAAATTCCAATCTTCCCACCATCTCTTTCGTCGCCCCCCCCCTGCCCACGACCCCCTCCCACCCTCCGCCCTCCTCGACCCTTTCCCTCCCCCGTCGCCACATCCAGCTTATCTTTCTCAATCTCTGTCCTTTTTTCCTGTTTCTCCTCCTTCTCCTTCTTTTCCTTCTCCCTCTCCCTGTGTGTGTGTAATCATTTATAAATACTAACATGACGCTGATCATCAGAATATAAGAAATCATTCCCGCGAGCAGCCCCGTTTCCTTTAGGCAAATCAATCAAAGCCTCCCTTGGGCCTCTTGACTGAAGAAGTATGTAGCTCCGGAGTGCTTTACGAAGACCCCTGGCACTGGCTCCCTCCTTGTATATACGAGAGCTCACTTGTTAGTATCATTCCTGCGTTTCCCCTCCTCTTCCCCTTCTTCCCTCCCCCTCCCTCTCCCTCTCCTCTTTCTTCTCCCTCTTTCTCTTCTCTTCCTCCGCATCATCATCCTCATCCTCATCCTCACTCTGCCCTTCCCCTCCCCCATCCACCGCAAACTCTCGCACCTGCACCTCACACTCGCCAAACTTAATTACTCGAATCATTTAATAACCCGAGGCCTTGCTTACGCCCGCGGTCCGATCGGCTACGGGACTTTCAGGCGGTTTATACCTGACGTCGCACCTGTCTACGCCTACTGTGCGCCTCGTATCACACAGCCTCCCTCGCCTCGACCTTTGACCTCCCTTTGGCCTCTTGACTTACCAGCTGCCACGTAACCCTTTCACACCTTTCCTCGAGCAACGGGAACTCGTGCATCAAAACGCTTCGCAACAAACATGAGGCTTGGACGTAAACCTTGCCTGTTACCAGCTTCGGGCCATATAAAAAGAGTCCCTCAACTCCCCTTCCCCCCGCCCCCTCCCCATTCCCCTACGAGGTACTCATGCAAGAGCCAAGGGTCACGCCAACAAAGAAATCCAGCCGCATGCACGGCAGGCAAAAGCACGCCCCACGCGGCCCGGCCACAGAGCCCAGAACTGCGTGCGCGCGTTGAGTGAGTGAGTTTCCCTGCTCCGTTTTCTTTCGGGGGTCGCACTTTCTACGCGTCGCCGCCTCCGTGACTTTGTTTCTTTTTACGACGTGTCAAAGGTGACATACCGAGGGGATGCTGGCGCCGTAATCACACGAATTAGTCGCTGTGCAACGGCGAGGCGCTGAGACGAACGCGTCGGCGACGTGGATCGTATGCTCCGAGGGCGTCATGTCACAGGTGGTCAGGATTCACCGGACTCGCCTTATGGTTAAGTAATCGGATTTCTATCATGCCTGCTCGATCGGCGCCGTGTTCTCTTTACGGAAATAACCTCGTTAGTCTGTGAATATGAAACGTGGCCAATGGAAAGAGGGGAGAAAAATTAATTCAAGCAGTACATGAAAATTACCAATCGTATTTCCGGCTTTCAAACGTATATGCACACAAATGCGCACGCGCACACACTCACAGACAGACAGACAGATACACACACACACACACACACACACACACACACACACACACACACACACACACACACACAACACAACACAACACACACACATACACATACACATACACATACACAACACATACACACACACACACACACACACATACACATAAACACAAACAAAAAAATTGTGTCCAGGCAGAATAAACACGAGTGATTTCCAGCGTTAAGCGACGCTCCCCACGACCGCATACCTCCACACAGCCTCCTGAGCCGCCATAGAGATGGGACGCCGGACGTCTCCCCGCACTCAGGGCATCATCTCTCCCTCCTTGCCTGTCTTTTTTTCTCTCTATCTTTTTCCCTCTCTTTCCTCTGTCGTCTCCGGCGCAAACCAACCCCACAATCCAGAATCCGAGGTGGAGAAACGCACAAGAACAAGAAGAAGCGAAGGAAAATTGACATGGCGGGCGACCGAGAAGGGAGGGCATTACCCCCACCGCGAAACCCACCCACCAACCTTACCCCCAACTAACGTCTGACACACACAATTCTCTCCCTCCTCTCCACTCCTCCTCCTCCTCCTCCTCCTCCTACTCACTCACTCCTACTCACTCACTCACTCACTTTCTCTCTCTCTCTCTCTCTCTCTCTCTCTCTCTCTCTCTCTCCTCAGGATGACCTCTCTATCCCTTCCCCCCTCCCCCACCATGCCCCCACCAACACAGCACATTGGGAAGAGGGGGGTAGGGAAGGGGTGGGAAGAGGGTATAGAGGGGGGGGAGGAAGGAGGGGCTATATTTCCACCACTTTCCTCTCTCCCCCTTATCCCCACCCCGACCCCTTCTTTCCATCCATTACACCTGTCCACCCCCTGAGCACTCTCTTTAACTACAACGAGACGACCTTTCGCATCTGAATGAATTCTTGTGCGGACACCACAGCTGACACCACACAAAAACGGAAATCCCAATACCGAAATAAAAAAAAAATAAATAAAATAAACAAACAAACGAATATATAAAAACGAATAATTCAAAAGAAGCCCGATCATCCTGAGAGCACCGAGTGAGGAGACCCACACGTCCTCGCCGGCTATACGCACCCAAGATACACAAGCCTAGGCATGTTTTGTCGTGAGGCAGAGGAGAAACAAATGGCTTGAGGCTGAGGTTCCCCAGGACAATGGATCATGGTAAACGGGGAGGGGGAGGGGCGGTAGGAGGTGGCAGAGGGAAAGGGAGAGGGATGGCAGGGGGAAAGGAGGAGTAGTGGCAGGGAGAATTGTAAGGGCGAGGTTGAAGGGAAAACTGGGAAAGAGGTTGCAGACAGAGAGAGGGGTGCAGAAAGGACAGGACGGGCAGACGGACGGACGGATGGATGGGTGAGTGAGTGAGTGAGTGAGTGAGTGAGTGGAGGGAGGAAAGGGTTGGAAGGAGAATTGGGAGCGAGAGGGGGAGGGTTGGAAGAACTGGGAGGGAAGGGAGGAAGGTCACAGGGAAAGAGGGAGGGAGGTGGCAGGGAGGAGTAGGGGGGAGGTACTGCCTGCACCTAAACATGATATCCTTGCCAACGTCCCGCTAACTACAGTGCATTGACAATATCAACGAGGACCCGATGCGAACGAAAAGCCCAATGAACGTGATAGAAGCCAGCGTTCACGAGGAGTGGCTTGCTTGCGCCTTGAGTCGAGGTCGGGAGGCGGGCGGGCGGCGCGAGGGCGGCGAGGGCAGTCTTCGAAACGTGGGATCCAAAGCGAATTTAAACGACTGGATGCTCCGAAGGACAATCGTAAAACGCCCTCCGTATGGGAGAAAAGATGAACGCACCATAGAAAAGCGGTGCTCTATGGGCGGCAAAGCTAATTCATGGCAAGTGCTGGCGGTTCCCACGGGCATGCAGGTGCAGGTGCGCCGGTCACGATACTGCAAGCGTGCCTCGGAGGAGACACTACCTGTGGCCGCAATCAGTGTAGCTGCAGCCCTGCCTCTCGTGTCTGGCAGCGATGCAGACTGTTTGTTTACATCTAAAACTATCCGGTTACACAACTCGTTGCCACACAACCCTATCAATAAAAATCAGGCCACCAAATATACCCATTGAAATTTCACTGAAAGTTAGCAATTTCGGTCGCTAGCCAAGCGCAACGAGAGGCGTTTAACACCCGAGAATGCCAACAAGCGCCGCCGCGAGGCCGAGTCCCGCGGCCTCTTCGCAGCTGCCTGGGCGAGGCGGCGGGTCCGTGCAGCAGCATGTACGAAAGATAGAGACGTGTGCGAGCCCGGCGAGCCACGCACGCAGCGCCGTCACCAAGGTAGAGTTACGTTCTACACAGTTTTTGGTCTCAGTTTTCAGTACCGAAATGACGGCCTCAACTTGAATCAATTTTACCATTTTTCTGCGCAAACGCCTCCCGGCTTGTTGCCGTTTCGAGTCGTTTCTTTCCGCTACTTATGCTCATGTTTCAGACACCTGAGCTGCATAGATATAGATCCGTGGGTTTATTTTTAGCTGAAAGGTTTATGCGAGAACGTGGCCAAGACAGCTCCGAAGGCTGTTTTTCTTATCTCCGCTAATTAATACGTACATCAAGTCACCGACAGCCACGCACGACAAGTTAACATATGAAGACTCGACTCCTACCCGTCACGGAAGCGCTGTCGTTGATAAAGTAAAATTAAATGGATGACCCAACGCCCCTCCTCCTGGTAGGCCGGAACGCGTGCCTCGCAGGGCGGCGGAGGGCACGTGTATGGGAGGAGAGGGAACCTACGTGCGCACCTGCCCGCCTACAGGCTCCACCTCGAGCCCCGGGAACAGGTGAACGAGCTACGCGGGGAGGGCGGTGTAAGTTACCAGCCGCCCTCCCCGCGCTCGCCCTCTGCTCTCCAGTTTCTAGCAGCATCTTGCCCATGAGCGTCGTCCGATTTCCTCCTCCTTTAAGCCCTTGCGGCTGAGTGACTTACTCCTTATCTCCTGTTTCCCTTCAGGATTCATTAGCATCCAGCGACGGGGCGTCAGTCCCAGCCCCTCTCCCTCATCTCCTTTTATTCCTTCTCAACCTGACTGGACCCGGCCGCCCGAGGGGCCGCCTGGGGTGGTAACATCGGGGTGGGGAGGGGGTGAGGGGGTAAATACCATCCCCCCTTCCCCCGCCCCCCTCACCCCGGGCCGAGCCACCACCGCCATCCTAATGCCGCTCCGCCACCACCACCCAACACATACGCGGACGCTCTCAACATTACGCCTTGCACCATGTGTCGCTCGGACTGAAGGCCTTCGCGCGATTACTACGGGATAATGACAACAGGTTTCTAAGGTCTTTGCCTGGTGAGGGAGAAACCTCTAGGCCGCCCCCCCTCCCCTCCCGTAAAATAAAAACCAGCATGACTCAAGCAGCGGCATCAAGACAGCCCAGCAAACGGGCCATCCATCTCCCGCTGTAATGATCATAATCCCGGAGGTAGTTTTAGGGGCGTCCACCGGCCAGGAGTCAACGCGTCCCGCCGGTGTCGCGGCCCACCATCGCCACACCCCGGCGTCTCCTCCACCCCATGCCCCACCACCTCCACCACCACCACACCCTGGCCACGGCCACTACACCTGCAGCACTATCACGACTACAAACACTCAGCCCCGTCGTTGCTAACACCGTTTTGCCCTCGCTGTGGAGGCCAACCTCGTCTCGTTTCTCGGTCGTGTGAGTGGCCCGCAGACAAGGTCACCGGACTGGGACCACGACGTTAGATCCTATCACGCCCTCCGCCATCAACACCACGACCACTCCTACTGTTCGCCACTCCCTCCCTCCCTCCCTCCCTCCCTCCCTCCCTCCCTCCCTCCCTCCCTCCCTCCCTCCCTCCCTCCCTCCCTCCCTCCCTCCCACCCACTTCCCGGGCACCGGACTCGAATAGCCGTAGAGGAGGACCACGAAGACCCCCCTCCCTCAAAAAAAAAAAGAAAAAGAAAAGGAAAAAAACACTGGCCTGCATATACCACAACACGACGGCCTTCCGCGCAGTGCGTACAATACCTTCCCAAAGAAACCCGGCGGAGGAATTGCCGAGTAAAGGAAAACGCTAGACGAAACAGCGAGGAGATGCGAGTGCGTTCTTAACACATTCCACCATGCCATTCGGGGGCTACGGGGGAGAGGGGAGGGGGAGGGGGAGGGGGAGAGGGGGAGAGGGGAGGGAAGGAGAGAAGGGGAGAGGATTGGGGTAAGGGAGAGAAGGGGGGAAGGGAGAGAGAGGACTGGGGGAGGGAAGAGGAATGAGGGAGAGGAGGAGCAGGGAAGTGGAGAGGAGATCGGAGTGGGCGGGGGGTGGGAGGAGCAGGAACCCACCCGGGCCACACCGCTAAGCTTACCACACGCCGCTCGGCCACACAACGCCCCCGTGTTTATATTTTTCTTTTTTTTTCTTGAACGCATTTCATAAACAGATCTAACAAATAAAAAAAAAATCAGCCATCACACTCCGTCCATAGCAAGAGTGAGCATGCTTGGTTATTCCCACCGCGTCATGCACAGGTTTCCCCCCCTTCCCCCCCCTCCCCCCACATAGGTGAGCAGTGGCGAGCCCGAGAGGAATTTCCGTGGAAACTTTATTGCCCCTCGAGTCGAGAGGAACCTAACCCTACATTCACGTCTAATCAAAACCATTACGTAATCTGATGATTAATGATTGATGACCGTGGTGATGGTGATGGTGATGGTGATGGTGACGATGATGATGGTGATGTTCAACTTCAATATTATCATCAGTATCATCACAACAATAACAATAGGGATGATAACAATATGAACAATAAGAGGAAAGACAATTATAATGACAATAAAAAAACAGCAGAAACAACAAGAGCAAAATTAATAATAATTTACTAAGAGAAGCGAGTGTGATGTTTACCAATACATTTTCTGTCTGGTTGTCTGTCTGTCTGTCTATCAATCCTTCTATATGTCAAATTACTGACTGCCTCTTTCTCCCTCATTCACGCGCAAATTCCGCCCTTTCCCGAGTTCACGAACCAGGTCATCGCCGCACGCCCTCCGAACTCATCAGCTGGCTTGAGGATATCCTCCAGGGAGCGGCGAGAGGTGTGTGGCTGAGGGCGAGGGAGGGAGGGAGGGAGGGAAGGGGAGGGGGGTTGCGCATCACTCGGGACCTGCATCATTCCTACGGGACATGTGTGATGACCTCATGCCAGAGGACTGAACTGACGACCCCCCCCCACCCTCCCTTGACCACCTCCTCCTCCCTCCTCCTCCTCATGACCGCACCTCCACCTCCACCTCCTCCTCCTCCTCCTCCTCCTCCTCCTCCTCCTCCTCATGACCGGTCGGGGTATGAGGAAACTGAATTCTTATGAGGGAGGGAAAAGTGCAATAAGGAGAAAAAACGAAACTACGAAGCCGGAGATGCATCTGTGCAATCGATCTCTAACTTACCTCTTTAATATATTTCCAACGATGAGAGAATCAGTCAATCGGTCGCTTCAAAACGCTCTCAATGAAATAAATCTCACAAAAAAAAAATCCGTTAAGACGCACCAGCAACCCAATATCTCCCCCACCCCCTTCTCCCCTTCCCTCCAGCCCCCCCCCCTCACGCTAATGCAAGACAAGAGACCAAATTTGCAACTATGACGTCACAGCAGGCATCACCGAGCAACGTTTACCCTCGCCAGACCTGCAAGGAAGGGGCGACGCTTCCAACATAAGAGCAGATGCCTCCTAACCATTTCTCAACACAAAATCCTGCAGACCAGTTGTCCGACGTTAATCGACCGCAAATCCTTTGACAAATGAGGCTCGTAAATGTGTGTGCAATCATTCACCGGTTTTTGTTATATGCAAATGCGGCCGACCACAAAAGTACATACAAAGTAGTGTAGGTATGACTGAATTACGCTAAATGAGAATGGAGTGAGTGCACGTGCACGCCTACAGCAACATGCTCAAGGATGGGTATAGGCCTACCGTCACACATATCCGTAAACAAATAAAAAATAAATAAATACATACGAAAGACAGAGAAAAATAGACACACACACACACACACACACACACTCACAAACACACTCACAAACACACTCACACTCACACTCACACTCACACTCACACTCACACTCACACACACTCACACTCACACTCACTCACACTCACACTCACTCACACTCACACTCACTCACACTCTCTCCTACGTCCCTGAATCAGTGGAGGCAACAGCGTAATCTGTAGTTCGCACAGGTCCAGGCACTCAATGAGAGCCTTTGGATTCTAGACGCAGTCGGAGAGCCGTGCCATGCATTCGCTACAACACACATGTCCTCTCCAGGTAGGTCTTGCCAGCAACCCACCGGCACTCCGGTTCTCACGCGTTCAGAACATGCAGGGAAGTTCTGGTTTTCTGTCGGTCTGAGGGATCTCTCTGCGTCAGTTCTCTTTCATCTCCGCTCGAAACATTTCTCTAAAATGGATCGCCGAAATATCTGAACCTTTCCGATTGATATTCAGTCTGTGCAGCTCCTCCTCGAACAATCGCAACGCAACTCGCCAGATGCGTCCCTTAACTTCCTCAGAACTTTTGTGCCCTTCTCAAATAAGGAACTTCCTTGTAATGCGGAGTAATGATTTAATCCTTTGTCTCGATTCTCAGTGTCATGCTGTACATGGTTGCTTGGGAGATGTAATACTTTTCGCATTACAAAATGAACCATTGTTTGGCCGCAACAAAACAGAAAGCTCTCATTCCGTCTTTATCTACGCTCTTAAGGGAGAGACGGGGAAAGTATGGCTCCTGAAATAGCCTCGACGCCGCCATGGGACTCTGGGCTTTCGCGCCCTACTGCGTAAGGTCCTTCGTCCTGTAATTCCTCCTGGGAGCCACGAATAACACTCCACTACACTGACGACTTTCAATTTGGGTCTCCGCTTTTGTTTACGGGCGAGTCTGGCAGTAGCGGCCGAGAGTGACGTGACGCTCGGCACCTGGAAACGCACCATTACACTCAGGGGACCAAGGGTTCAAACTACACCTAAACAAGTTCAAACTTCTCCCACTAAGGTTCATGCTAACCCTACCCTTGTTCAACTCACCCCCACCCAAATCCGTGCATCTCCACTCTACCAAAGAGCTGTCGTCTCCAGCTAGTCGAACAACAGCGACCGGGCGGATCAACGAGGAATCCGTCTCGAGCCACGCCGCGTGATATGACAGAGAATACATTACAAAAGAATACAGTCGGTGGGCAGAAGTGGGAGGTGGGCGTGGTGGTGCATACCAAAGAGGCGTGGTGAAACACACAAGTGCGGCCAAGTCGAAAACTTGGGGTGGCGCCACTCCGGCGCACCTCGAGAGTGGAGAACCACTTAGTCTCCCACTCTCGCATCCACTTATCCACGTTCATCCGCCCGACTTTATCCCTAGCCGCTCTGTCCCATCCACCGGTAAATATCCTCCGAACATTACCATGAATGAAACTAACGCTTTTGGTTCAATATATCAAAACAAACTTTAATCGTTTGCCAACATCACATACACTATATCCACAGTTCTAAAAAAAGAAAAATAAGCAACACACGTGACGAGAGCTTAGTCAGGTCACAATAAAACGTCATAAACTCGTGCCTGGACTAATAAAAGGCATCGAGTACAAGTGTTGGTCCCGGCTGAGAGGCGGAGGGCTCGGAGGCCAGGGAAAGGTGCCGACGAGCCACGTCTTTCCAACATTCCCATTTACCTGGCCTTACCCAGAACATGAATGAGTGTTAGAATGGGAAGGGAAGGCGCAAATGAAAATTAGGAAAATAAAAGATTAGTACCATTAAAGTTATGAAGATTTTTTCCTTCGTAAAACCTCATGGCAGTATCCTTGTCGCCGCGCATGTCCCGTATGTGGCTCATTACGAATTCGTAGGACGTGTCGACTTTTCCGTGGTCCGCCTGCCATCGCACCAGCCGGCCAAGCTCAGCCACTGACCATAACAAGCCGCGTACATCCCCGCTCCCCCTCCCCTCCGGGCATCTCCTACCCAACCATCGTTGTGCCTGCCAGAAATGCCCGCTATACACAAAATACGTGTACATCGAGTTTGCTCTGTTTCTTCAGCCATTTGTCCATCACGGAAGTGTATTTTATTCATCGCGTCGCTCGACCAACACCGCAACTAACGAGAGACTGGGAGGCTGAGAGACTGAGACAACTCCTGCAGATCTGGTTTGCGCGACTGGACAGCTCAAGGGACAAGGTACTTTCACAAGGAGAGAAGTGTGAATACAAGTTCGTGGGTACAAAATCGACTCGAAAATACAGAACTATAACTATAACAGGTCGTCACGGTACATTAACAATATGAGTAAAGGAGTATAGATTGTTTAGTTTGGATAGCCTGTCTATATGCGCTACACTTATCTTGAAGAGGCAAGAGTACATATGTATTTTTTTGTATCATTATCCTTTACTAAGCTATTGACTTATAAAAAACGTAGATCCTGGCAACCAAAAAAACACACTTTAGAGCTTGGTATCACTAAATTGTACATGGCCTTATTACAAGAAAGCTTTACAAGGAAACTCTTGACTCCGAATTTGTGTCACCCCCACTCGAAGCCACGCTCGGGTCCAAGTGACAAGCTCAGCGGAACGTCGCGGAGCCTGCATCCACGCCTAAGCAATGGCCAGGCCGCCCGCGTCCGACGAAGCTGAGCCACGGCCTTGCAATTTTGACTTCTGTAAAAGGACACTCCGGCGTGCGACGCGACGGCTATTGGAAAGTCTACGTCCGGCGGGCTCCGAGCGGACGAAGTCGCCGTGGAAGCAGACCGCGTTAACCGAGCAGGTCGCGCGGGTCGCCTGCTGCTTTGTGCTTCTGCTTCGGCGGAGAGTTATCAGTAAACGGATCGCCAAGGACACCATGGACAGTCTTTGCTTTATTGCAAAGGGGTTGATTGGTGCTGCATTTATTGTGGTGTGTGTGTGTGTGTGTGTGTGTGTGTGTGTGTGTGTGTGTGTGTGTGTGTGTGTGTGTGTGTGTGTGTGGTGTGTGTGTGTGTGTGTGTGTGTGTGTGTGTGTGCGCGCGCGCGCGCGCGTTTGTGTTCTATAGACTTAATACAGCCAACTATCACGCAGTCCATCAACTCATCAAGCTTCTTTCCACCAGAACCATTCTTTCTCCATACCCTTAAAACCCCATTCTTCTTCCTCGCCGTGTCTCCGCGCTGCGATCGTGGACACGGGCCACCTCTTACCGCTGCCTCTCACTTCCCTAGTCATTCTCTCTTTTTCATTCACATTCTTCTCCCTCTCCTCACATACTCGAGCATACCCGCCTCCCCGTGTTGCAGTGGGACAGCTCCCCGCCCCCTCCCCCCGCGCCCCCTCCCCCCACGGCAGGTCACACGCCAAATAAGGACGAGGACTGCGGCCACTACGTTGGAGCACTTGTGAGCAGTCAACCAGTACCTCCTCGACCGCAGACTGCAAGTATCTCCAATCATTCACGTCTTCTTCTAAGAGCTGACAAATAATGCAGGTTCGCCAGGCGAGTCCTCGAGAAAAGAAGGCTGGAAGGTGTTTGAAAGGCTGGGTTAATGGGTGGTCCCCTCCGTCCTTCTCTTTCTCTTTCTATCCCTCTCCTCCTCCTCTTTCTGTCACTCTTCCCCCCCCTCTCTCTCTCTCTCTCTCACTCTCTCTCTCTCTCTCTCTCTCTCTCTCTCTCTCTCTCTCTCTCTCTCTCTCTCTCTCTCTCACGCACAACTCGAGCCCTGACTCAACCACGGCGTAAGACCAAGAACCAAGAAATGTGAGGGGGGGGAGGAGGAGGAGGAGGAGGAGGAGGAGGAGGAGGAGGAGGAGGAGGAGGAGGAGGAGGAGGAGGAGGAGGAGGAGGAGGAGGAGGAGGAGTTGCCAACTTAGTGGGACTAACTTGTGCCGTGGTGACTTGCGGTGAGCAGGACAACTTAGCGGTCGTCGTCTTTATGGAGGTGTCGAATGTTTTGTGAAAGAGTCGTTTGGAGGATGGAGTCATTAGAGAGAAGGACAATTTAAGACCTTCCAGACGAGGACAAAGTGGAACAGGCTGGGCAGGACGGGGAAACGCAACGCGGAGGGGATACGCGAGCAGAACGAGAAGGGAAACGGCAAGCAGCCAGAATAGGAAGCGCTGGAGACGAAGGAGAAAGCAAGCAAGCAACCAGGTGGCATGACAGAGCAGGGCAGAGGGCAACTTACTTACAGCATGTTCTGGAAAACGATAAAGCCATTGACGCGGGGACCGAGAATCGACCTGCTCACCAAACCGCGCACGTTCGAGCGTTCAAAAACAACGAAATGAACGAGAGTGACACGACTGATGCAGTAGCTTCGTCGGGAATTGTGGACAATCAAGAAGCAGCTGGTGATGGATTCCCCGACCTGATGACCATCTTCCATGATTTGGAGCTGGGCGAAAAGGGAGCAAGGGGTGGGGAAAGGGGACGAGGGGAGGGGGGGGAGATGAAGTGGCGAAGGAGAGAGGACAAGGGGGGAGGGAAGAAGAGGGAAGAAGAGGGAAGAGAGAGGGGAGAGAGAGGGAGGAGAGAGTGAGAGGAAGGGGAGAGGTGGGAGGGGGAGGGGTTAAAGGAGGAAAGGTGGAAAGGGGAGCAGAGTGGCACTGGAAGTAGGGCGGGGTGAAGCAGGTCCCGCCCCTACTGCAGGCACAGGGAGGAGGAGTGGGCGAGCCTGAGACGAGAGGCGACGCCCACCCCTACCTCGGGCGCCACCGCTCCTGGCCATGGCTAATTGTTATTATCTTCCTGACTCCACCAGAGATGGATACTCAAAACACTCCACCCAATGCGGTTGACTCAGGCATTCATATCTTACAAAAGAAAAAGGATACAGGCGTGTTACAAGTAACTGGCTTACCACACACGTGTAAAAACACGCGCACTATATACCCATCCCTTCCCAACAAGCGTACACACACATGGCATAGACAGACATACAAGTTCTGGCACATCAATATATATAGGGTGCTCCTTGCGTAATGTGATGTGCATTCGAATCTTTAAAAAAAATATTCATTTAATACTGGAGAAAGTGTGATACGTAATGTAGTTGGATGGCAATTATTTCAAAATTATGCATATGTAAACATATGCTAATGCATATTCATGTATATTCATATATACATTCAGACGTGTACAAAAGTGTACATTCATATGTACGTGTGTGTATGTGTACGTGTATGTGTACGTATGTGTACGTATGTGTACGTATGTGTACGTATGTGTACGTGTATGTGTACGTGTGTACGTGTGTGTGTGTGTGTGTGTGTGTGTGTGTGTGTGTGTGTGTGTGTGTGTGTGTGTGTGTGTGTGTGTGTGTGTGTGGTGTATGTGTGTGTGTGTGTGTGTGTGTGTGTGTGTGTGTTGTGTGTGTGTGTGTGTGTGTGTGGGTGTGTGTGTGTGTGTGTGTGTGTGCCCGTGCGCGCACACAAAAAATAAGTACACGGAAACAAGTATCTTCAAGTGAAACGATTTCAACAGAATGGGACCTGCATGAGCAGGGCGCTCTTCCTCAGCCCAGCGCCGGGACGCGACCCCCTGACAAAAACGCCCCCCCCCCCCAAGAGCAGCCTTTTCCCCTTCCTCCAGACGAAACTGAGAGAGGACATAAATGAGGATGAGGTCAGTACAAGGCTCAGTACCGGCCGGCAGCATCAGGATGTGACGTGGACCAGTGATCTAATAGAGCATTCGCGCCAGACCCTGCCCCTGTCACTCTCACCATCGCACACATTTATAAACAATTAAACTCGGCTTGGTGCACCAATCAGGTGTGTCTAAATGTGTGTGTGTCGGGAGGTCGGAGCCGCGGCGTCCACAACGCTGCCCCTCATGCTGTCCCGGAGAGCTCGAGCTGCAGTGCCAATGTGGCGTGAGTGTGACACACTCCAGACGCCCAACAGCCCGCTGCGACTTTCTCCCAGCCTCCACCTCTGCCTCCGCTTCCATCTCTACCTCCAACTATGGATTTGCTTCTATTTCCACCTCCGCTTCGAATTCCACCCCCACCTCCACCTTCAACGCTTACCTTCCCCTGTCCTCGCTTCCACCTCCACCTCCACCCTTGTCAACAGGTCGCACATCGCTCGAACACGTCGCCTCCAGAGCCGTTTAGGGCATTCCTCTCGCCACAACAAATACACGAAAAAGGAGAATGGACACCTTCGCCTGCGCCCTAATGAACAGACCCCTGCTACTGCAAGGCCCAGCCACTTACGTTATCTTGAGGCCAGACCACCCTTGCAAACATACAACATCGCCTACTCCTATACAAGAGGCACACTACCTATAACAGCGCACGCACTTATAACACTAAAATATATAATTGTAAAAGAAACGATATTTGATTTTTACCGGAGTATGATGTTAATAGACGAGGAATAGTAAGTAGTACTAAGCTTTACAGGTCGTATTTAATACTAGACTTGATAATAACTATATTGACAATATACCGACGCAACATCAACTGATTATAAAATTCAATTAATTCTCAAATAATCCCTACGGCCAATTAATCTCCCGCAAACATCACTCAACTCAACACATAAACAAAACGTTCGCAAATCAACCAATCATTCACTAATCCCGCGATGCAGCCTACTAAGCCCCGTACATGTGTTTTCCTGAGCAACTTCCCCACCAAGAGGCGTTATGGCGAGCAACGCAACAGGTATCGCTCATCGAAGCTGTTCTCCTTCACCACAAAACATCCGCCCGCAAATGCTCACCCCAGAGCGGTTGTACCTTTTTTTTGAGACGAGGAACAATGAAGGAGAGGGAGAGACAGAGAATAATAAAATGATGGATCTTCGCGTATAGAAGGAAAGCACTTGAAGGTCAGAGTGTGCAACGTAATATCCCAGTGGAAAGTCTGTTAGGTCCTTGTTGTTTCAGCCACTTAAGTCTCGTCACAGAATCCCGAGTCAAGTGCCGAACTCAAGCCAAGATCAAGAGCCACATCATCGCACATTTTAACATTGTTAAGAAGCTTCACTTTCGCGGCCCTCGAAGTGCTTGTTTCCCTCAGGTCTATGCCCATCTACAGACGTCTACCAGTTGATTTATCTGCCTGGGTAACGCAAAGGCATCCTTGGCTGCACCACTTGGCATCCAGCGATACCTTGCCTTATCAACGAACTACCTAGCGAGTACGAAGCGTCGGCGACGAGGAAGAAAACATGAAATTGAGATCATGACACCAAGAGTCACGAATGACACTTCCCCGCCCTCTGTTTATCGCAAAAGCGGGAGGAACACAAACACCATTAGCCATGTCGTTTAGCACCGAGGTCTAGAGCACGTTTACTCTGCTGTCCTCCGTCGCTAATTTCAATCAGCAGCGGCATATTGTGTTTGGTTTCAGCAGCGCCAGTGCACGAACCCTGATATCCGAGACATACTAAGACTGCAAATCATGACTGAAAGAGTGACACTGTCTCTACTCTACCTGGAACAGGCTAGAAGCTGGTGTTTGATCTTCCCTCCAATAAAAGAGTTGCCCTTTCAACCAGTCGTACACGTGGTCTTGGCCACAATGACTGCAATAACAAGCTGGTGACCTTGATGTACCCTGAGCACCCCGACACTCCCTTGGCCGTGTGCAAAGTGCTACTCGCGCCCACACAGCAGTAGTACTTTGCTCAACGTACAAGGACGTCATGACTGCATCTTGCTAAACAGGCATTTACACCTTAACTACCCTTCCCTTCTAAACTTCTCGTCTCCTGTTTCTCGAGACTTCCCGCAGCAGACAAATCGTGGGTAAGCATTACACAAAGGACAAGAGTGACGCTCACGTAAACGCAATAAATGTCCCCCCAATCTGGCAACTTTTCGACGTCTCATTTGCATAACTCGAAATCAACTTTGAAGCTTGTGTTTTATATAACTACATGCTGTAGCTGAAAAATACTCAACGCAGTTTTTTCTTTGAAACACCTTGAAAATAGAGTGCCATTTTTACGGTGATGTAGACGATCTCAGCAATCGAAATAGTATATT
>NC_051391.1:46420924-46425924 GCF_015228065.2 Penaeus monodon
CCGACATTTGGAAATGAATGTTTCGGTTTTAAGTTAATCATGTCTCTTCCTCTCGGCCAGTAATGACAACGAAAAACAGAAATATAATAAATTCTATAAATTGTATGCCAATTATATATATATATATATATATATATATATATATATATATATATATATATTTCTAAATATTTTCAGAAGAAATAATCATCAGCATACCATTTCATAAGTTGCAATATTATCTGTAAACTGTAGACAAACACACTCATACTGCACATTTAGTGTATGTTTGTAACAGTAGCATTTTACTTACGCAATCGCGCGCGATTACCGTTTTCTTTTTTGTACCACGTGTTGGATCTCCCCAGGCGTTCGTGTACATGCTGATTAACTCAGGAACAGGTACAGGCGCCTGCGCAAGCGCGTACACGCACGCGGGCGCGAGCATAGCAGTATGCCCTTATTCATCTGTTTTTACTTAAATTTTTTCTTTTATATGACTATAGAATTTTTTTAAATCAGAATTAATTCTACTTTGCCTGCAGAAAACAAGCAGACTACTAGAACTACAGTCTCCTGAGCAAGTCATTGCCTATTTCAATTAAAACTTTTGAATCGGTCTATTACGTCCTAATTTCAGATTTGCTACACAATACATTGCCTGCGGTGTCCGCTAATTTCCTAATTAGCGAGTAACTAAATATACATATCAATGATGAGCTAACACGAACCCATTTTGCGATTTTTCAAATAGGGATGACACCAGAATCAATTTCATGTTTCTTTCAATACAGGTAATTTGCTTCATCGGTAAAGGTGTAAGAAACCTCTTCTGAACAAGCAAAGAAATTGTTCGAACAAGTTTCTGTAGGAACACAACAATAACAGACGCGCAAAGCGGAGTCGTTTGTATCATACAAAATATCTTCCCTTTCAATTTAAGACTCAGGAACCTTGCATCAAAACTGAACTAGACCAGAACTCTGTGATTGGGAAAGAAAAATAGATAAATAGACATTGAATAAAGTGAGGAAAAAAAATGCAAGTAAATAATATTTTTGAGTATCATATTTTCTTCTGTACCATAAAAACACATACTGACTTCAGGATTTTATTGTATATACAATTCTAGGCCCTTATACAGTGCACATCATAAATGACCCACCACTCTACACCTAGGAGAATGTGTAGTACCCATGTCACCATCTTTGCAATACGTGTTCTTACTGAGGACCCCTGCACTGCCACTCTCCATCACGCAAGGCCTCAGGATAGTCCTGGGGATGAATTACTTCATCGGTATGTTGACTTTCGGTAAATATCTACGCTACAACGATATGTGACTTAAGTGGAAACTGTATCTACTGGCTCCACCGCCCATGATCAAAAGACTGGAAATTTAATGCTATGAGCCAATTGTATTAATTGTTCTGACAATACAAACAGAATATGTTCAAGTCAATATGACCAGAGCAGTACATAAGCCCTCAATGATGAAATGGTATATATTCATGAATATAATGTTGGCTTCCACTATCAACAACTTGCTTATGATCCATCTCCAAGACTACTGTTGTGTGCTGAATTTAAACAACACACATGGAAAGAATTTTATTGCAAAACAATACCTGTGTGTTTGGTTTTGTCATAATACAAATTATATGTTTAATCCCGCTGGACAACAAACACCCAGGAGAGTATTGCAATAAGCTAGCCTGAGGTATGACAGGGGCCTGGGTATACTACACCTCCACCTTGAACCTCAGCACTTACATAGGTTTATACCCTAACAAAATAATTACTTTTTATTTCAATATAAAATATTCCTGATTATAAACCAGGTATTAAACTTAAGCTTCAAGACTGATCACTAATTACAAAGGGTAACATATGATATCATGCTGAGATCAAGACACAACAAAGTGTTACATTTTTCAAACTTTCGCACTACATGCCCAGGAAAATAGAAGTAGTTTTCTTAGTGTTTTTCTGAAAGATGTATGATAAAATACCAGCTGTATTATAATCAACCACTGGCTGCTTCTTACACCAACTCACTCACAGGATTGTTAAGGATACACACAACTGTTGCAAGTAAAGATACTAAACAAACATGTGGTTCCTCAATTAGGAGTGTGCCACAGAATCTGCTTTCATGCCCAGCTTTGTAACCAAAGTTCACACATCTCTCACCATCAGTTTATGCAAACTTTGAAGGGATTCAATCTTCATTGACATGTTTCCAATTTAAATTGTGGTTCTTAGGAACATGAAAAACATCTATAACTCTTGCAGCAATGTACTAACCAGTCATTTATTTAGTATCTTTATCTGTCACATATATACCAGTCCTATAACAGCACACTCTAAGTACACATGAGTAAAGTTGTGCAACCTTGGAGGTCTGCACAACTCTGTTCTGGTAAAAGGAAACCTATCATTTAAGCAAACACATACTGGCATACACTCTGTCTACATTATGGATAAGGGTGTGGAAAAATAATGGGGAAAAAGTAGAGAAATTCCTGGCATACTGCTCAGAATTACCTTCTAGAATTAAGCAGCTAAACAGATATAGTCCCCTTGAAACCATTCTATGTGCCATGTCTAGTTCCTGCCTCAAATAGTGTTGACATGCTCTGACTTTGAGTGTGTTGATCAGAGCTCATTTAAGAGGGAAAAAAAGAAAAGAAAAGAAGAAAAAAAAAATGAGGGTGGGGGGTAGCATATACTACAAGGTACTAACATTTCCCAGGTATAAGAGCTCTTTCCAAAATTGGAATGCAATTAATTGTCAACATCCATTTGTAGCAGCTGACATCCCTCCTAGATTGAGCAGCATGCACAATCCAATGAGAAAGGTTCAAAGGGGTTCCTGAAAATGCTCCTCCATCTTATGTATGCAATCCTTGCATATCATGAAAATTAATACAAACAAAAGCCACTTTTCTTTGGGCCTTAGTGAATTGTGAAGGTATAATTTCTGATTGAATGCATTCATGTTATTTCTGTAATGCTAGCATTTATGCACTTATTTGAACTCAAAATATGTGTAAAAACAAGACCTAGAAACACATATATGGCACATTGAGCAACAGTAATATCGCTACTTCTATATAGGAAGATTCCATTACAAAACACTGGAGGGGATTTATAGGGTATGTGTTGCAGGGAACAATGGGAAAGCAACAAACTCAGATACTGTATTCTGCCACACTACCTATTAATGCAAAAATAAAGGCACTATCTAAATCCATTTTCACTAAGCTGCACAAATATTTTAATAGTTCTACACTTTGCGGGGACCTAATTTCTGCTACATTGGGAGATGAAAGCCATTGATGTTATTGTGTATCTCCGGAGTGTGTGGAGTGACACTGTATTTATTTTGGTTTAAATCACAGTTGTCTGTAGTGTTCCAATTCCGTATAAAATCTTAACAAAATCATGACAACAAATATCCTTAGAGGTTCACAAATACATTATAAAATGTAACTCAACTCCACATGCAAAAAAGAAAGAAAAAAATATAAAAAAGAAGTCAAACATACAACAGATATTCCAAACAAAACACAAATATTTATGAGAAACAACTACAAATACTGCATATTGATTTTGTCCATGTTTACGTAATATATAAAAATTCTTAACAGCTTAATCTAATTACGAACTGTATTTGACCATAACACTGCAAAATGACCTACACCAATTGGAAATAGGCATGGAATAACTGTTTCCCTGCACTCAACACTTATGTACAAAGCCCTCACATGTCACATACAGTTCCTATGTACATTAGTGGTACTACTGTACACATGAACATAGAACTGTCTTGTAGATAGAGAACCGTCATTCTTGTGCTTCACTGATATCTTTTGTGCCAATTTCTAACATTATGTGTATTAAAATCAAAAACAAGCATATTTATCCATAATGGGGTTTCTATGCAATGTATATCAACAATACTGACCTACAAAATAATTTCCATCTTGTGCAGGAAGTCATTTGTCAACTAGTTGGTGTTACCATACCGTAAGGAGTGATGTGATACACACCAACAACGTTACGTAATATGGAAAAATGAGGATAACTGTGAAAGATGGATAAGGTTCACGTAATCAGCCACAATGTCTGTCTCCACTTTCCTGGCTGATTGCAGTCCATATTTTCTTTTCTTTTTTTCAAATATTTTGTAGGATTAGGTATGGGCACACTATTCATCCATTATAGCATTGTACATTTGTCCACAAGATCAAAAAGTCTACAAACTAACACTTGCAGACATATAAATGGTCTTGTTAAGGCTATAGATTGATGAGAACCAATCACAGCACAAGGTGGGCTTCCTTTATGACAACAGTTCAATGTTGGTAGGCCAGAGGTTCCCAAATGGCCACGCACACACACACACACGCACACTGCTTATCTAAATACTGGTTAAGGATCAAGAAGGCTGGTGGGTTAATGATGCTGATTTATAAACAAACTTTTTTCACGTACAAGTCGTTCACATTTTAAAGTTTTTTGTATTTTTTTGAGGTGGGGAAGGGTGAAGTAGGAAGAAGAGCAATGGTTAGACTTCTGCCATGAGTGATTGTGATTCAATGGGAGCAGCAGAATCGTAGAGTGTGTCTGTATCTTGAGTTGGCTCCCCTTGTAACTGGCATTGATTATTTAAAGTCCCAGCTCCACAGTCACAGAAAAACCTGCAACAAATAATAAATGTAAGAATAACAGACCTTATTATGTAACTGATAAGCACACTTTTACAACCCTGTCAAAACTGACTTTATCTTCTTTCCCTTACATAATGCCATAATCATAAGAATTCCAAGAACAGTAAAGAGTAGTTGTATTTTAAGTACCAGTGAGAAGTACAATAATATAAAGATAATATTCTGGATACAAAATGCAATGATTTTCTGAGAACATTAATAAAGATACTCACCTATCATGACGTATAAACTCGACCACATGTCCATTATGACAAGTTTTTATGCAGTTGACACATATGGCATTTC
>NC_051391.1:46438424-46443424 GCF_015228065.2 Penaeus monodon
AGAATCTATAGCTCAAACTAGACATAATGGTTTTTACTTCTGGACAAGGACAAATCTTCCACAAACTTAGTATATCCATAACTATAGTATAATGCAAACAGTACATGGAACTGATAGAATGCTGAACTCTCATTTGTTTTATACTGCACAAATGCCCCAAACTAATGATAAAATACTTTCAATCTTAGCAACAGATGCATCAAATGCCAGTCATGGCCTATACTATTCACCTTCATTCAGTGGCAAGGGCCAACAAACCCTCAGCACAAGTGTTCTACAAAGACAGAGCATGAACTGGTTACATATCTGTTTACAAACAGAATACAAATTCTTGGTATATATCATGCATTTGTTATTTTGCAAATTATGCCTACATAGACATATGAAACTGCTGGCATATATAAATATAAATCAACTGTGCCAAAGGTCTGCTTGAGCATGTCTTACAGAACATGTAAGGTGTTAAAATTATACATTCATATTTTCTAAGTTTACTGTTTTTCTATACTGCACACTATTTTCAGCTCACAGGATATCTATATCTCAGATAAATGACCAGTTATCACATAAACAACTTAACTGACTGTTACACTTCATATAAACAATAGGACTATAGGCCTATGAGATGTAACAATAAACAGCTTAGAGTAAATAAAAGAAAGACATGACAATTTCATACCAACCAGGAAATATAATCTTAGTACCAATAAGTTGTGAGAGCAAAGAAAATACTATAATATTTATATAGCACTAGAGGAAAGAGAGGAAAAGACAAAGTAATTGCAATGAAAGGCCCTAGGGGTGTGAAAGGCAAACTAGTAGTCTAATTAGTGCAAATGTATCAATCTTTGTATGATGCTAATCACTATGGCTTCCAATTACCAAGTAACAAAAAAATATTCAAGATTAAAATATCAGACCAGGAGTCCAGACCACTCACTATAAAATAAACATAACCATAAATAAACAATCATGTAATTAACCAACTGCAAAATCTTCCCCGCAGATATTTTCTATCTACGTTTATGAACTTTCTTGGTTTCCTTTCCTAATTTCTTGTTATCCCTCACATCCCACTAACCAGTAGGTTAACTCATTTAGATTAATTATGGGTTTCATATTTGCAATCAACACATTTCTATAATTCCACAACAAACATCCCCCAAGATTATTCCTTCTCACTCTTAGTAATAAACTAAACACCAGCAAACAAACTCCAAGAATGGAAATAACACATGAAAATAGTGGAGAGTAAACACTGCTGTAAATCTGTGCATCTACCATTACACCTGCTTCAAGGACAGTGTGTAGAATTTGCCTAGTCAGCTGTTCCAAGGAAATAGGGACACTCTTCCCATTCACATCCCCTTAAGCAATGAGCAAACTCCAAAGGGACGTGGAGAATAAGCCAAGAATTCTTCCAGCTGTTCCCACATTACACTCATGGTCCTCTTATGTACATACACTGTACTCTCCACAAAATCGTAAAGCTCTTACAGTCACCTGAAAAAAGCATTATTCACCATAGGTACTGAAGGCTTGGGTCCTCTGGCTGCGATATACTCAATAGCTGCCCCGTAAATTGCCATTCACTTGCCATAATGCATAACACTAGCTTGAGGGAAAACCTAGCAGGTTGATGTTGCATACACGTAAAAAAATCGATGTTTTGCACAATAAATCTTATTGGAAATATTTACAACCACCTGCTCTTTCTTTTCAAATGGACTGTTCCGATCATTTTCGACGGCGATGATTCATTCGCGACATACCCGATGGTATAATGTATATTTTGTGGTGACTTAAAGGAAGCTCAATAACAATGAAAACAAATGGTCACACAGGGACCAACTCACCATTATTTCGTCGATTTAACGGGTTTCCTCTCCTCACTATTTTCTTTTTAGTAATTTTCTTCTTTCTTAATTGTGATATGCGTGTTCTAAATGTTGGGTTTGACATGTTAGAGAAGAAATAAGGGCAAAATTTTACAAAGTTTAGACAAAGACCATGACTCCTCTCACTTCACTCTGCCAGCCACTGAGCCATTTTGTCCGCGGATATTATTGGTCGAGGCGGAAGCACGACTGACCAATGAGCGGCCGGGATTCGCAGGCGGAAGGGCGACCGACCAATCGCAGTCGAGAATCTGGTCACGTGACCTCCGTAAGAGAGCCCGAACGCGAAACTAATTATTGTAAAATTGACAATTAAATGGGAAGAACAATATGATTTGGGTAGATTCACGTGGAATATATTTTTACTCGACGAAATATATAAAAATCTCGACTCGTTACCCTTGCTCTCGAAGTTTCGTTTGTTTATGAATTAACATGCATTATTGGAACATAACCTTGATTACAGATATCAGATAATTTGCATTTCTCCAGACGATATGATCGATGCTTCTGCTCCTTTACTTTGCTCACATTTCTTCATATTTAAGGCATGCGAAGTCAGATCGACCAGGAACAATGAAATATCCAGAAGTAAACATGTAAAATTTATTTTATTGATTAGCTTTCCCTCATAGTAAACAAAGGAGTGATTTCCTCCTCGTTAATACACGTCTTTTTCGACATGGAGGAAAATCGTCTAAAATCCCTTGGAGTTTACTAAAATCGTTGCTTCTATTTTAACGGCATACATACACGTTGCAGCTTTAATGCGCAATATTTTTACTATAACTGAGGTAAAAGAAAAGATATAAATATTGCCATTCCTGGTAATTGAGAGGTGGGCGGGGCGGCCATCATCAGCTGTGGTTCCTCCACATGGTTCTTGCGAGGATAAAAAAATAACAAAAACATGGAGAGAAAAGGTAGAACATGATGGGGACAGCAGTGAGAGGATTAAAACTCGTAAAGAAGTAGTTACGAATAATAAAATGGGAGACGGGGGATTTAACTAGAAACCTTTAGGGCGATAGAAACGCGCTTTTGATAATAATGATGATAACAAAAAAGTTTTAGTATTTATATGAAAATGGTAAAGCTGAGAGGTATGAGGCCCAAATAACCATTAACATCAAGAGAGACAGCAGGTAACACGAGGCCCGTGAGTAACAGCCCCGCCAGCGCCCTCGGGGAGGAACGTTTTCAGGCCCGAGACCCGCACTCGCACACAACATTGCGACTATTTTGGCCTTTTTTTTATTATTTTTTTCTTTTTTTTACTTTTTTTGATGTTCCTCCAGAGCTATTTTCAGAGGCAATACCAGTGCCTGAGGATCGGAATTGTAGAAGGAGGACTTTTTGATTTGTAGAGACTTCGTAAATCAGATGCAGAAGGCTGTAAGTTTGCAAACAAATGCTTTGTTGTGTATGCATCTTATGCTTTGGAAGTTGAGAAAGACCTTTTATGTCATACATTTATCGTCTTTTAACTTGTCTTAACAGCCAGAAGAGGTTTGGTGATGCAGTTTTCCCCATTTTTTTTTAAAACCTTCCACTTGTTTGAGACATGTTGGTGTTACAGGTTTCAGAGTAAGCAGTTCTTGAGTATTCTTGTATCTTTCTGTAATAAGGCAAACATTTCGTGTTTCTTGGCAGACTTTACGAATATTTTCGGCTTTGGGGATTGCAGACATACACGGCATTTTTAGTAATGAATGGTATTTTTACTTCTGCTAAATCAATAATTTATTAACTGCTTGCACTATGGAAATCAATGTTTCCATAAACCGGTATGACATGTAAGTCTTATGGCAAATAGAAATAATGGCATATATATGGTGTCCAGATTTTAAGGTATTCATATGTCTTGAGTTCTCTGTTGCTGAAGATAACCAGAATAGCAGCTATGTGATGTCAGATCATAATAAATAGAGTAAATATAACATACAGAGGCATGAATTTAGCTTATTGAGAATACTGACATAGGATTTGAAAAGGACAAGTATATTTACAGAATATGTATATATCATAATGCAGGGTATGGTACGGAGAAGAATGAAATGTATAAGGATTTTCAGCTAATTATCTACTGCAAGAGTTTGTTCTCTACTTAACCATCCTCCCCCCAGGTTGGCATTCGCTCTCCCTCCCCCCCTTGAAGGCTAATATCCCTCATGCATAAATGGCAGAGAAGAGTATAGGGCTGATCATAAGGAGGTGTACGCACAAGCTTGAGAGAGGTGTGCTCCATCCTGCTTTCATGGATATCTGTTTTCCAGGGTAGGGGTAGGGACTAGCGGCTGCTGGCAATAGATTGCTTGGTGAAAATCCACATGTCTTAGCTACGTATATGTGGATTTTATCCTGCAATTTCCCATTTATGTTTCATGCCCTCCTATACTCTTGACAGGCAGTTTTTTGGGTTATAGGGAACTTTTATAAAAAAAAAAAAAAAAATTGAGATACCCATATAATCATACTCTTTTGTTTTCCAATTTAGACAATTTCTTTCTTTAATTTTATTCACCATATTTGGCATTATCATCATTATTGTTATTGTTGTTATTGTTACAAAGTTCATTATCATCATAATCATCATCATTACTATTATTGTTTTTATGATGGTGATATTGTTATTGTTATGATGATGATGATGATAATGATGATGATAATGATGATGATGATGATGATGATGATGATGATGATGATGATGATGATGATGATGATGATGATGATGATGATGATGATGATATTATTATTATTGTTGTTGTTATTAATATTACTGTTTTTATTAATACATTATTTTATTGTTATTGTTATTGTCATTATTGTTATCATAATTTTTTTACCATTATTATTTTTATAATTGTTATTATTATTATTAGTTATCATCATCATCATCATCATCATCATCATCATCATCATCATCATCATCATCATCATCTTTATTATTATCAATATTATTATTGTTATTATTATTACTGTCATCATCATCATCATCATTACTATTCTTGTTGCTGTTGTTATTATTATTATTATTATTATTATTATTATTATTATTATTATTATTATTATTATTATTATTATTATTATTATATTTAGTAT
>NC_051391.1:46448424-46460924 GCF_015228065.2 Penaeus monodon
CACATTTTTTTATTAGTAAGAGACAACTTTATTAATAGAAGGGAGGTTTCCCTTCCCTACCCTTTGTTGGAATGAATGCTCATTTCCCTGTGATGATGCATTTCCAGAAATAGGAAATATCTCCAAACTTTCTATATATGAAGTTACAATAAACTAGGCATATATATAGGTTGTGTGTATCTATATTCGTTTGTTCAATAATAAGCATTTTCTTGTTGCATAAATCATTTTAGATGCAGTAAGAAAGAATTTTTATATTAATGAAACTTGATATGGTATAATATGTTTCGAATTTATCATGTGTAAAGTAGGTTTTTTATTTTGTATTCAGTGTTCGGTTAGTTGCATCTAGTTACTGTGAAATTATATATACAATAAACATTATTAGAGTATACAGTATAAAAAGATGCCTGTAAGGAGCAAAAACATTATTTGAAAGATCAATAAATACAGGTGTCTGTAAAGGTCTGTTTATGAAAGTAGTGGCCCTTATCATAAAGTTCTTTTATGAATTATGTTTATGCTATTAGAAATCTTTTTAAATATGTATTTTTTAAAACATATGCAGTTATCTTAAGGAATCACAATTAGAAGTTTGCTAATTGATTTGAAGCAAGTCATTGAAATATAGCATCTAACTGTAAATGTTTAAATGTGCTATTTATGTGGATATTTGTGTAGTCTCTTATTTTTCATATGTATAGCATTCCCAATTGTCTTATGGTTCTGTATTTTATTTATTTATTTATTTGTAAATTTATTTTTTACTGAGCATAGTTTTAAACAAGCAGTTTATTTTGTTAATGCTTTGGTATTAATCTGATCATCTTCTGTAAATTTAACTTCACTGTACTATATTGTTAGAACCTTTTATTGAGGGCAGTAACTTTTTCCCTGCTTTGTAGCAGAATAAATTACACCACTGAGTATGAGTTGAGAAATATGTGTGGCAAACATTGGAGTCATTGGACAGTATTGCCTATTCATACCTTTTTCAATAAGTGACTAAGTGTTCAAACATCCAGTTTGCATGATGTCTTATTTCACAGAACATTGATGATGGTAGTGCATGACTGTTCATGAAAACAAACTTAAAAAGTGCACTATTTCTCTTACAAATTTAACCACAATGGCTGCATATACCTGTCAAATTGAACCTTATAGTTAGTGTGAGTTTCATAAGAGACAGTATCTTAACAACTCATACATGAGAATAATGGATAGAAAATTATAAAGCAAGAGCATAATAAAAACATTGCCATTTTCTAGACCTATACATTAAACAAACTAGATTTGATTTCATTCTTTCTCATGCTTGTATATATATATCATTTATGTTTGCATTCATCACTTTTTAGATGTCAATTAAGGACTTTCAGATTTTTTGGAGTGAACATAGGACTGTCAAATTATTTAGCCTATTTTGTTACTTGGAAAATATCTTTAATTATGTGTCATGTATTTTTTTGAGAATGTTTCCTTTTAGTCAGTAAGCTGTGAGTCCACATCCAGGAAAACAAGGATGGCTAAATGGGAATAAATATCATGATATCAACATAAATCTATTGCAGATAACTTGTTAAAGCTTTAAAAAAATTGGTATATAATAATCACAAAGTTGATATCTTCAAGTTTCAGTGATGATAAATTTGGTTTTCATATATTGTTGCTTACAAGCTGTTACATGAAGTGAAGTTATGCTTGATTAATGTTTTAATATTTAACCTCTGCTTAGTTCTTATCATATTATTATATCTTTTATTGTTGTAATAAAAGGATTTGGTCATGTTAGATAGCTAGTACCATGGTAACTTTATGATGAATATTCAAAGCTTACTAGTAGGAAAATCATTTAGATATACCATGTTTCAATGTACAGGATTAGGTTTTGTTAATTTTTTTTATGCATATGCTGTTTGGTATTGTCTAATAGAGTATTTATTAAGTAATTTTATAACAAGAAAATTTCCATAAATTGTCCCAAATAGCCCATTTGTGGTCATTTTTAGACTTGAGAAATAGACCATTTTGGATAATAGGTAACATTCTTTGAAAATCATCAAAAGAAATAGTCTATTTCCTGGTAAATCTAAATGTTTGACTGCATCTGTTGAGCTTAGGTTAATTACTTGTAGAGTCACTTATCTCCACTGCTGGATAGGTAATCTTAAATTGGGTAATGCTGTTGGGAAAGGAATTTACCTGTTATTGGTGAACTGCTGTTGACTAGCATGATTGTTTGTGATGTTAAGTGACTTTATAAATAATCTTTGTAGCACTGTTGTAGGACAATAAAAAACCATGTAAGATATATGGCAATAAGTAAATATATACAAATATTTGTACATACTCATATGTTCTGCTCTTTCTTCTAGTGAACGCAGGACTGGCATGACTCCCCTAATGTATGGAGCACAACACGGTAACAGCAGCATAGTCACAACACTACTTAAAGGAGGTGCTTTAGTCTCTCTCACAACACATCAAGGACACACAGCTGCCAGGATTGCTCAAGATGCTGATTATCATGCTATTGCTGCAATTATCACACAATGGGGTCTACAAGGTATTTTTAAGTCTGAATTGATGAATCATAGATTAGTTGCTTTCAGTTATGGGAGATAACTATATTGATTAACTTATTATTACTAGCACATATTATTGCACTCAACTGATATGGCTAACATAGTATTGTAAAGGTTGTTGAAGAAAAATTTCTTGGATTACATTGAAAATTTCAATATGTTGTGATGCTTAACCTCTGTTGAACATCAAAGTTCAAAGCTGCTTGTGGAAAAAACTGTAACACTAACAGTTTAAATGGCCTCTTCATAAGACCCTGTGCTCAACACTTACTTAACCCCTATGATCTGGAGGACATGACCATCATGTCATTGAAAAATTTGGCTTGAGGGGTGGGTGACATGAACATGCTGTTATGGGAAAATTTGGCTGTGGGGCGGTTGATGCAAACTTGCCATCGTGTGCTCTTTGGCTGAAGGCCGGGGTGGCAGAAAAGTCTTGCCGAGAGTGCACAAACCTTTTGCATTTAGAAAAGGGCTTTGGCATTATTCCCATCAATAAACAAATGTGGAATGTAGTGTCCATGAAGCATGACTGTGGAAGAGCATTGGCTCCAAGGAGGAAGCCATTTCCATGCTCAGGATCCTATTCCTGGCTGCTGTGACTGGCCACCCAGGTTGTATTATGGAAAATTTAATGTTATTAAAAAAAAAAAAAGACAAAGAACAAAATGTTACTTACTGTTATTATTTTTCACTGAGTTATGGAATACCTAGAAAGATGATATGGAGTCTGTACAAGGAAGACAATTTGGATAAAGCAAATCAAATGACAAATATGGACATTGGAAAATGGCAAAACAGCTAAAAATGCTTATACGTAAAAAAAAAAAGAAAACTGTGTAAAGGGCAGGCATAGAGTCTTGTCACTGCAGATGAGTGTTTGCGTGTGCCTGGCCTACAAGCCCCACACCTGGTGGAGTGGCTGCCCACATAAGCCTAATACCCGCATTTTAATCCATGTGATTGCAATGAAGCAACCGAATTCAAGGGTTTAAGGACAGCATTAATATATTTTATCCTTTAAGGGTTAGTTGATATTGATAAGCATCTGAATGCTTCAGTGGCTCTATGTCAGCAAGAGTTTTCACTTTTTGATATCCTGAATGGTTGTATTTTCTCATGTTGGTATTTTTAAATATCAGTAACACAGCATGTTTGGCAGTAGTTATAAATGCAATATGTATTTAGTCAGTCTTTTTTGCTGTGATCAAGAAAAGATGGACTGGTTTTTCCTGTAATATTGCTGCAATACTAAATGCTTGCCAAATGAGCAGTCTTTGATTTGGGGATTAAGTTATATTTGGTTATGCAAAATATAATGTATATTACCCGTAACATATTTAGAGATTCTGTATTTAGTTTATCTATGCTTCTAGGTGAGAATGGACCAAGCCTGCCAGATGGTCCTGCAGCAGTTGAGGCACGTTTGTCACAACACGCTCAGCTACAACCTCGATGTAGAGGAAATGCAGTTCCTTCTGTTGACAGTGGTAAGTCATTTTTGAAAAGATGTTGTGTAAGGTATTTTATGTAAGATGATAATTGAACTACAGAATGGGAGGGATTGATCTCTATGAAATTGAATATATATATATATATATATATATATATATATATATATATTTAGAGAGAGAGAGAGAGAGAGAGAGAGAGAGAGAGAGAGAGAGAGAGTAGCCCACTTGTATAAGAGTGACCATTTTTTTTTGTCATTTCACAGACAACTGTATTTATGTGAACATGTTACTTCTGTTGGCACTTCAAATTTTGGAGACATATAAAATCAGTAATATCTTAGTACTAAAAAAGAAATTGCAGTTGCTGAGAATAAATGTGAATAGTTAATTGTGTTGATTTGAATGCCTCCTCTGAAATATGTATCATATATTTGTACAGCACGTGTCATCCCAACGGATCTTGAAACTTTGTTGAACCAGCTAAGCTTAGGTCCATACATGAGTGTCTTCAAAGAACAAGATGTAGATCTTCAGATGTTTTTGACATTAACAGATCAGGAACTGAAAGAATGTGGAATACAGTAAGTTCTTGCATTGGATACTGTAACTCTTTTATCATCTTTTATAAGCGTCTACAGGTGAAATTTTAAATTAAAATTAGGTATAAAACCTTCACACCTTTGACTGGTAATTGGAAGTGCTATGTAGTGATGATTTAATTGCATTTCCTGGAAATATTTTCTTTTAACTTGATTACAGCAAACTGGGACCTCGACGCAAGATGACTTCGGCTATTGCACGATGGCACAGCAATGCACCATTGTGGAACTCTCTGGAATGTGCTTATGCAGATAAGCTTGAAGTTGAGATGCAGGAGCTGGGTGTGAAGTTAACTGAAGCCATGGAGACTATACAGCAAACAAAAGCCCAGGTAGTTGAGATTTGGTTTTCATACCTCCCATTATCGGTTTCTTATGTTCAAGTATACTGATATGCTTTATCACATCATGACTAAGGTTACTTTATATATAGTCAGTATTTTATAAGACAGAGAATTGTCAAATATAAAATTGGTAGTATTTATATTTATTTTGAGATTATTTATCAGTCTTAACTTGTAATTTATCACATTTGATTTTAATGAAAGAGGTTTTTTAATATCTGGATAAGGAAAGCAGTTATATTTCTTGAAAATGGTGCATGTAGAATACAGTATACCTTTTTTAGAATCCAAGTGCACTATTTGTAAAATGTAATTAAGAGAAGGAACTGGAAAAAATATTTGTGTAAGATTTTTTTATTTTAATTTTTTTCAGGTTTATCAAGAACACAATTTACGAGTTGTGACGGAGGGATGGATAGTTGAAGCTCGTGGAAGGCTACATGATTGCCACCAAAGATGCCAGATGCTGCTTGAACAAATGTCAGTCATGCGGCACTGTACCTCGGTCCTATCGGCCCAGTTCTCTCTCATTCAGCCGACTCTCATATCTCCTTTGGTCGAGAGCATCAGCGTTGCTACAGCACATATTGATGCTCTTTTGAAGCTGACAGATCCAAGTGTTGCAAGAGGTCCCAGCAACCCCTCCTCTCCTCGCAGAAATGGGCATCAGGGCAGCTACCCAAACACCCCTCGCTGATGTTGCAATATTTTATATTGTCAGGCTAGTCAGAAATAGTTGAATTTGTATTGTCAGAACTTAATATCAAGGAATATCTGTCTCTGTCTGTCTCTGTCTGTCTCTGTCTCTCTCTCTGTCTCTCTCTCTCTCTCTCTCTCTCTCTCTCTCTCTCTCTCTCTCTCTCTCTCTCTCTCTCTCTCTCTCTCTCTCTCTCTCTCTCTCTCTCTCTCTCTCTCTCTCTCTCTCTCTCTCTCTCCGTAATACTTATCTTGGTGTAAAGAGTTATGATACACAAAATATAGGAAGACATCCATTCAAGTTTTTTCAAAGTTTTATTCTATATTTTTGTTTTTAGAGTGATTCACCTATTTTAAAGTACAGGATATTGAAGATTAGAAAAGAAAGTCAAGAGAATTATTGTGAAGTTTGGCATCAGACGTGGTGACAAGACAGTTCCTTGAGAAGTTAAATGAACCTGAAATTTCACACTGCCAAAATGATATGTACCTGTTAATAGTGTAATATTGTTGGTGTATCAGTAGTGATTAAATATTGTGATTAGATATTCTCTTACTATTTTAGATAACTGATTTTTAAAGAAATACATACGGGACCAAAGTGTTAAAACAATTTTGTAATTCCAAATAAGTGAACAGGGCAACAGTTTCTTTATCTTGTGATATTATATACTTCAGTAGAGATGTTGAATTTCCACACTCAGAACTGTATGGTTGATATTTAAAAGCATAATATATTATATATTATATGTGTGTGTGTGTGTGTGTGTGTGTGTGTGTGTGTGTGTGTGTGTGTGTGTGTGTGTGTGTGTGTGTGTGTGTGTGTGTGTGTGTGTGTGTGTGTGTGTGTGTGTGTGTGTTTGTTTGTTTGTTTGTTTTAAGTATCAATTTAATATGTATATGAATATGCATGCACATATATATATATATATATATATATATATATATACATATATATATATATATATATATATATATATATAAACACATATATATATATATATATATATATATATATATATATATATATATATATATATATACACACATATACACATATACATATACATATACATATACATATACATATACATATACATAGAAACATACACATACACATACTCATACACATATAAGTATATATATCACATATAATCATGTTTCACAGTGCCCATATTTATATTTGCTGTGGAAATTGGTATTATTTCCAATTATGACAGTTAGACTGCTAGTAATCTAAAGGATATTAAAAACTTTAGTTCATTATATCATATGCCTGAAATGAAATAATATTTATTGTAAAAACTGCCAGGGCATATACAAAACTGAAGTGCAATTATCGGTGCAATATTATCTGTTTCAGTATCAACAAAATAGTATATTTAAATCTCAGTATGGTGCTAACTGGCATGTTCTTGTCATTTTCTCTGTATACTGGTATCCCAGCTTAAGAAATAGTGTTGAGAATTTTGCATCAGGTTTATGTTCTTTAAAGATCTGTTGCCAATAGGAATATCTGTAATAAATATTGTCTGATGACTATCAGGATGTTACTATTGGCTTTAGATTATTCTCAGGTGTAGTGAGGAATATATAGAAGAATTTGTATTTTTGAAACCTATAAAGAGACACTGTTAGAGTTAATGAGATATTTTACCATGACTGTGACTTCCAAGTGCCTTCTGAGTGATCTTGTTCTTTAAGAATATATAAATACAATTATTGTAACATTTTGATTTGAATGAATAGCTGCTCTTTTCTTAAACTGAGTTTTCTTTAACTGTGATTCAGCCTAAAATGTGAATAAAAATTCAGATTGAAATGCAGTGTCAACATTTTACCATTTGCACTGTTCTATCAGTGAAGCCCCCCCCCCCCCCATTCCTTGCTCATTGTTGTCATGGGGCAGGGGGGGGGGGGCTTAGAAGATGAAGACTGAGACCGTATGCTGGGATCTCCCCTGCCTTGGGCCTCGGCTCTTGACTCAACTAATTTTGCATGGTCTTTTTCCCTCCCCATTTTCGTTCCCATCTTCTCTAACTCCTTCTACAATCCATTTCTTAAGGTGTGAGAGCCATATTGAAAGGATGAAAAGCTGACTGTGTGCCAATCATGAATGGCCTAGGGGAGCCATGGGCATGGTATTCCCCTGTTTAGTTGTCTAGCTTTGCCCTTTAAGGAGACCTTGAGGGGTGGACTGTTTCTTTCCCCAACATACTCAAGGTTTACCATGGCAAGTAATGAAGACTTTATACCCGTATTAGGGGCAATGAAGTTTGTCTCTTTTTTACAAATTATTCTGGTTTCCAGACCCCAGGCTCTCTTTTGACCATAATCTCTGAACACTGCAACTACTACTACCTCCTCAATGCCTACTATTACATCATCCACCCAGGTCAACACCTGTCTCATCACAGTTACATCCGAAACCCAATCTAAAGCATTATCAACCCTGACAGACTTCACTAGCAAGCCCATTCCTGCTGAACTTCATTCCACTCTCAAAATTTGCACTGGAACTATCACCATCTCCCTAGCAAACTGCCCTGTTGACGACAAAAATTAGCCAGATTGTGAAGAAAACTTACTCACCTGCCTCATGGACTATGATGCAGTATCAGCATAATACTAGATCATTCCCCCTAGAGGCTGTTGTAAGTCCCACACCAATATTGCAGAGATTACTTTCTGTAGACTGACCTTTCCTTTAATGTTTACATTGGCAGAGAATCCCTCCTTGTCTGACCACATCAACCTCCCCCTGTCAATGTCAGAATTTTTGGTGTCTAGGCCATCCTGCCAAACACTACCAGATGCCCTGTATGTGCCCAACCTGATCATAATTGATCAATCTGCTTTACACAGTCACACACATGTGCCAATTGTGGTTGCTTCCTTAATGTATTTTTTAGGGGCTGCCTTACCAACAAGTCTGAGTCTGAAGTGGCAACTTTCAGATGCGTACTTGGGTTTACTCTGTGCAAAGCCAGACAAGAAACATGTTCACTAGGTTTCTCTCTCACTCCCTACTCCAATAATCCCTCTACTTCTTCCCTTTCCTCCCAAGATGTTTCTACATCATCCCCAGCATCTCTTCCTCATCCCATTCCATCTCCCTGTCAAATTCTTTTGCCATTCTAAATCCAGACACCCCAATCTCCTCTACTATTCCTGACACTCAATTCACTATTTACCCAATACCTAACCCTCTTCCTGCTCACCTAGTTCATTGCACAAGACAAGCTAAACACTCCATCTTATCTTCTGCCTTATCCTCTCCATCAACCTCTCCCTCCACCCCTCAGACATCTGTCCCCCCCCCCCAAGAAAAGCTTTGTTTCTCAGACCTCCCCAACATTCAAAACTATCTAATCATAAATCCAAGATAACCTGCCATCTATCATCCTCCTACTCATATTCTCCCGACACCTCTCCCCCCCCCTGCTTAAAGCCACATCATCCCCCTTTCCTAACCTACACTCCCTCTTGCTTTCCCCAGAGATGACCCTTTGTCACAGCAACCCCATTCCTTAGATTCTCTCCCTCCTGATATTCTCACTGAATCTGTGATCTGATTGCCCATATACCTCTTTCTCTTTTGCTAATCCCTACTTTACCCTATGGACATCTTTGCAAAATCCCCCACATTTTCCACTGTCAACTTTGATCAAATTGCCCATGGTAATCTCTACCTTCCTGAACTGCTATATGACTTCTGATGTGTAGTACATATAATCACCCCCTCTTTATTCTTTTCTCTATTATACCTTTCTGTAGTGATATACGACCTTTGATGTATAGGACATATATTTTGCTTTGTAACCTTTAACCATTGTCATCTCTCCCTCTACTTTGCCATTACTATGCATAATGATGTCTCCTTTTTCTTTGTCATGTGTATGATTAACTGCATTTGTTTTTGTTGAGCTGCAGAAACTCTCAAAGATATTCAAAACTATATAATCATGACCCAAGATAAACATGCTTACACTCATCCATCCTCCAATCTTTCTACTCCCATTCATTCTACACTCAAAATAACTGCCGACATCCACCATCCACATACTCATGTTCCCCCTACACCCCTTCTTCACACTCCCTCCCAACACATCCCATCCTCCCCCTGCTTCAGCTGCATCATCCCCTCCTCCTTCCCTATTATCCTTCCCGCTTCCCCCTGGATGTGACCCTTTGTCACAGCAACCCCCTTCCCTGGATTCTCTCCCTCCAGACATTCTCCCAGAAACTAATCTAATTACCCTTAACCCCTCTCTCTTTTGTTAATTCCTACCTTACCCTACGGATATCCTTGCAATATTCCACACATCTTCTTTTGAAAACTTTGATATAATTATCCCTATCTTCCTGAGCTGTTATACGACTTCTGACATCAACTAACTCTTTACCCATTTCATTATTACACCTTTCTTTAGTGCTATATGACCTATATGATTTCTAACACATATATTTTGCCTTGTAACCATCCAAATCCCAGGCTTAAATATTATCAACACTGACTGATTTCATCGGGAAACCCTTCCTGCCCAGCCACATCCCACCCTCAATACTTATACCGGAAATGTCTCGCATCTCCTTGACAAATTGCCCTGCCTACGACAAGGATTGGTCAGATTGTGCAGAAGATTTACTCCCGTGCCTCGTGGACTATGACAGTACAATGCTGCATCATTCCTCCTAGAGACAGCTGTAAGTCCAATATAACTTTCCTTAGACAGGGCAATCCCTACAAGTTTATATTGGCAGAGAATCAATTCCTGTCCGACTCTATCCTAATCCACCCGGTCAGTGTCAGAATTGTTGGCGTTTAGGCCACCCTCCCAAACATTGCCGCTCCACAACCCAATGTCCTCTATGTGACCAACCTGGCCATAATCGATCAAACTGCTCTGCAGTCACGTATATGTGCCATTTGTGGTACTCACATAATGTATTTTATAGGGGCTGCTTTACCTACAAGTTTGAGTTTGAGCGTTGCGAGGCCAGACAGGAAGCAAGCCGACCAAATTTTTCTCTTACCCTCTACTCCAGTGCTGACCTACACACCACCCCTCCCCAGTCCTCTTAAGATGTTTCTACATCTTCCCTATATCTATGCCTCCTCCATCTTACGTTTCCACTTCAGCCCCCTTTCTCTTCCAATCAAATTCTTTTGTAATTTTAAGTTCAGACACTCCAGTCTTTACCATTGCCCCAGCACCTACCCCTCTCCCTCCTCGCTTTACCCAAGCAGACAATATAATCGTTCCACTCCAACTTCTCCTACCACACCCTCTCCTCCACCTACCTCTTGTTATATTCCTCAGACGTCCATATCCTTTGTGTCTCAGACCTTCCCAACCAAATCCACTTCAGAAACTCTCGAAGACATTCAATACTATCTAATCATGACTCAGGATAACATGTCTACACCTCATCTATCTTCCAATCTCTGCTCTCATTCCCTCACAGCCTCCTCCTATTCAAGTTCCCCCTACACCCCTTCCTCCCACTCCCTCTCATCGCCCCCTGCTTCAGCTGCATCCCCCCCCCCTTCATTCCCTATTATCACATGAACTTTCCCTGGATACACATGTGACTTTATCACAACAATCCCTTTCCCTGGATTCTCTCCCTCATGACATTTCTCCTGAAACTGAGATCTAATTGCCCTCATATACCCATTCTTTTGTTAATTCTTCCCCTATCTTCCCCTATGAACATCTTTGCAGAATCCCACATCTCTTCCTTTTACAACTTTGATCTAATCACCCTTGTTAATTCCTACCTTAGCCCATTTACTCACCTTCTCTACCCCCACCCCTATTGGTCCCTTTCAATGCCATACTATTCTAAACTGCTATATGACTTTTACGTGTAGCATATTTAATAATCAACTAACCCCCTCTTTACCCTTTTCACTTCTACACCTTACCATAGTGCTAATATGACCTTTGATGTTTATTTTGCTTTGTAACCATTAACCCTTTATTACAGACTGGAATCTTCTCGTGTTTCCAGATTTTGTATAGTTTCAGTTGTCATGGCAATTGTTCTCTTGATTTCATCTCATGTATTGAAATCTGCTGATAGTTTCTAGACTTTCTCCATCAACTGGGATGTTACTGGAAAGCTGATAGTTTCTAGTCTATCTCCACCAACTGGGATGTTACTGGACGTTCTTGCTGTTCCTTCTTGCTTATGTATATAGATCACCATATGTTTGATCTTTTCTGCGATGATTTTTATTCAGTTGAACTATCTCACTGTGTGGTGCAGCGGTAGCGTCCTCGCCCAGTAATATTGCTGACCTGCGTTTGATTACCGCGCCGCCAGTGGATGGTAACCCCGGGCACTCCTTGCACACAGGGGGTAGTTTCAAAGCACAATAAATCACAATTTAACTGAAGTCACTAGAGCCTGACACAGCAAACCCTTGATTATTATTATTATTATTATTATTATTTATTATTATTATTATTATTATTATTATTATTATTATTATTATTATTATTATTATTATTATTATTATTATTATTATTATTATTATTATTATTATTATTATTATTATTATTATTATTATTATTATTATTATTATTATTATTATTATTATTATCATTATTATTATCTACAGTATATGCCAAAAATGGACTGGCATTATACAACTAGTGCAATCTTGAGAGTTCACCAGCACTTTAAGTTGCTGGTGAACGCAAGCTGGTAAGTCAACACACAAGAATTAATATTTTGAAATTGTGTTTTCTCATCCCTGTATGAGAAAGGATAAATTAATTTTTTGGCCGTAAAAATGCAAGGGGTTCTTGT
>NC_051391.1:46487158-46494658 GCF_015228065.2 Penaeus monodon
GTGTCAGCATACAAATGGTGCAGAATAGATTCTTAAAACATAGTTATATTCGACGGTGATGTCTGAAATTTGGGTCAAATTGGAAATGACGCCTAACACTAATTTTTCGATGAACAAAATATTTTTCTAATATTTATCGTCGTGTTTCGAACGAATCTAGCACTCACTTCCTTCGTAAACGTAGCACAGCAACGGTATCGGCCGCGATAGCTGGGGAGGGCGTGATACATTTCAAGGAATTTGGGTGGGCTAATTTTCATGAAATATTGGTAATACACAGGAGAGCACAATATATCCACTCGCTTTCAGTTCACATAAAGGGCTTCGCCCCTTACGTAACCTGGAACCCCCCTTAAACCCCCTTTTTTTTTGGGGGGGGGGGCTGCTGCCCTCCATACCCCGCCTGTTCTACAAAATCGTCACCTCATATGTTCAGGCTGGATAGAGCCCAGGCAAGCAACTTATACTGACGCGTTTTCGGGTGATATAGGGGGTTCGCCCCCTTAAACCCCTTTTGCGGGGCTTCTGGCCTCCCCAGTTTTACCCACACCTTACCTTAAGCATTAACTCAGGCTTTTTTCCACTTGGATCGTTGGGGTCTTCCATGTCGTTGTTGGCGGGAATTTGGTTGCCCTCCGCCGTTCGACCGTTCGAAGAACTGATGATGGACTGGTGTTTGTCTTTTCTGCAATGATAAGGTGTCTTACAGTTCGGGTACAGTACTTCCACCGTTATTTCGCGGGTATAATAAACTCGCGTCGTTATTTCGATTATATTTTGCAATGAAACCTAAATAGTTATTATCACTGCCTTGCCATGACGGAACAGATTTGAATTTAAACCGCCTTCTCCTAGGTCCAACTTCTATTGTCAGGTGATGATCATATCTGATTTCATATCTGATTGTTTTTATTGTGCTGGACGTCACTGCCTATGGTCACGTCACGTTCCAGCGCAAATCTAATTAGCTCATTTGATTTCCTCAGCATACGCCATGCGCTATAAAATCCGTCCGATTTTCCGTCGCTTTCAACGGACTTTTTGTCATTTTGTCGCGTCGCTGGGAGCGTGAGTTTGCTGCGTTTCCTGGATTTTACACCTTCCTTATTACCGTCATTATCAATTTGCGAAAAAAATAATACAGAACAAAACTTTCATAGGATGATGTGTTCTACTTTCTGGTAAGCTCAGATTCTGTATTTAAGGTGTTGGGTGTCATATCCAGTAATACCGAATTTTGCTTCGCTGTTTCAGCAAGTAACAACAGATTAAACATATTGACATACCTGTGCTCTCAAAGTGCCATATGGATGAGCAGAATCTCTGGGCACTCCAACAGAGATATATATATCACTGTGGGGATAATGTAAATCTATCCTTTTCTAAACTCCATGGGGTACTTTCTGGGGCGCCATGGAGCAATATGAAAAATTATGACGTCGAGTTAATTAAACTGAATTTTATCTCACCCACAGTAACCACATGTAATTATTTCCTCGCATATCAATACACTGACACCTTTACACTATTCATAGTTAGTAATAACTGATTCTTAAAAAATGTCAGTCTCTGAACTGGGCCATGGAAAGAAAAAGTAGGGAACCGCTAAAGAATCCGCCATGCTTAGGCTCCAATTTTAATCCGGCTCAAGTAACCGTGGTGCTCATGCAACTGCAGACGAAGATGAACTCTCAGGTTCCATTTTTACATGAAATTAATTAAGATATGTTGCCTCATTAAACTTAAGCGGTAAATTGAAACAATATAGAAGATTCAGATACGTACAATACAATGTGTGAAATCCATAACGTAATCCGTAACTATACGTTGGTAAACATGGATCCTCGATAATTATGCAAAACATTTTTTTACCAATAATCACATTAAACTGCTTATATAAAATTAACAATTTTATAGCACCGTATAATATATTTCTGTCCTGTCTTCACTTTTAAGCCAAAACAAAACACATTTAATGTTTTTATGCTTACTTTCTCGTACCTTGCATATATAAATGGTAGATACAACCATTACGCTATTAAGATATTTATTTTCTTTCGTACATTTTTAAACAAGAATTTAAAAAGCTTGTACAGTTTCCCTTATTGGAATTGTTATTATTTTTTTCAGTGTATTCAGATTAAGTATTTTGTGTATAAAAGAAGGAAAATAACTACGGTCTGTTTTCTGGACGCTTACTTTTTTTGTGGACACGATCTAAACGATTATTTCCATGAAAGTAAGTAGGAGTTTCATTTTTTGTTCAATCACGGTTGAGGCATCTAATTATTTCATTTCATTTAGACTTTTTTTTTTTTTTTTTTTTACTAGAACTAAATTCCCATCTTTTACTGTAAATAATCGTTGAGCTTGTTTTTTTTCCGAACCTCAATTGTCACGTCTCATTCTTTCGAAATGGAAAGTGGCAAAAAACTCTCATGTTCGAGTAGAACACACAAAAATACATTTCTCTCTTTTCTCTGTCTGTCAAAAAGCATTCTTTTCTGCCCGCTACTGCGCATGCGTTTGTTTCAGAGATCTAAATGTCAACCTAATGGAATCCAGAAAAAAATAGAATAGAATAAAACAAAAAAACTAATGGAATCCAGAAAAAAATACAAAACAAAAAAGGCGGAGGAAAAAGGAATGAAAGGTGGAAAAGGCAAAAAAGGGAAAAAAAAGAAGAGGGAAAGGGAACTTGAAGAGAGAGAGAAAAGTAGAAGGGGAGGATGAGGAGGGGAGGAGGAGAATTGAAAGGGGTAGAAGGAGAGAGAATATAGAAAGCAGGACGGAGCACATCCTTGACATCAGCTGTTATAAGTGGCAATTCACCGCCATCTTTATTTCCCAATCTACGTTCTCGGTACAATCATACGCCCTAAATTCTCTTCTAATAATTTTATCCTTTATTGGCTCACTATGTTTTATTTGTAAAATTAAAAAAAAATTAATGCCTCACCGAGATGATATCCAAGCAAGTGTTGGTTTAGGATTTTCTGTATATTTTCTGAATTCTTCGGCGATTTTGTAGAACAGCTTAATTCCGATCCACTTGTTAACTCTGAAGATTCGCCTTTACGGTTAAGTGACTTAAGGTCGTTCCAAAAGGAGAACTTTGATTCTGTTGGAAAGTTGTTGAAATAAGAATGGACCTATGGAAAGCAGTTTCGTTGAGAATTTTTTTTGTGTGTGTTTTTACAGATCTGTAGCTCTCTCACACACACACACACACACATACAAACACAAACATACACACACACACACACACACACACACACAACACACACACACACACACACACACACACACGCACGAGCACACAACCATGCATACACATATATGTGTGAGTTAGTACACACACACACACACACACACACACACACATATATATATATATATATATATATATATATATATATATATATATATATATATATGTATGTATATACATATAAATATATATATATATATATATATATATATATATATATACAATATCTAACACACACACACACACACACACACACACTCAGAATACACATGTACAGACATTTCTATAGCGTTTATACGTACATATAAAAATATACTGACGACCAAAAACCATTATATAAACATTAAACACAAGGATTTGTTTTTTTTTCTACAAAGATGAAACAATTTCAGAGTGGCGTGACTAAAAACAATAAAAACTGTATAATGTCATGATCTACAACTGAATAATCGCAAGTTTATGGCAAGAAAATATACCATATACACCACCTTATAATTAAGAATTTCCAAATGATAACGCAGCGAATATCAACACGACTAAATTCCATCGTCTGCTCGAATTTCTCTCCGTTTTATATACTTTATATATCTTATATTTCCGTTTCGTTATAAATTTTCCCGGACTGAGGCTGGAGCGTTCGTTAGGCAATGCCCGTAAGACACTGATTATAAGGAAGCTTTACTGCTTGAGTGACGTGGAGAATTTCACTGGACTTTAATTCCTCAATAGCGATTGTGTTTGCAAAAAAAAAAAAAAAAAAAGGAAAACAAAAGAAAGAGAAAGGGGGAGAAGCTGTGACTTGCTGCCTCTAATTTCTGTGTTCTTATTTCTGTTTTATCTTTGAGTAATTCCTTTGCATTTGTTATAGAGGACCTTGGACATTAGGATGGATATTAAGTTCCATAAAAAGAATACTTACTCTTTGGAACAGCTCAAGGTATTTCATTATATTATATATATATATATATATATATATATATATATATATATATATATATATGTATGTATATATAATATATATATACACACACACACTTATGTATATATACATACATACATATATATATATATATATATATATATATATATATATATATATATATATATATATATATATATATATATATATATATATATATATATATATATATACACGCATATATGTGTGTTGTGTGTGTGAATTGTATGCATATTCAGTTATAGTTTGACTCTTTATTAACAACCAAACAAAGTAACAGTAGTGTAACAATGCGCAAGCGTAGACAAGCTTTGATATATTTACTATACGATCATAACATCACATAGCAATGTTTAACGAACATTTTACTACCACTATACCGAATTCCACACCAGATTTCCCAGCAACAAGATCCTTGACGCCGCACCGCGATTCCTAGCGCGTAGAGGCGAAAAGGTCGACGCAAATCACCTGCTCATCTTTCGTGTGGGCGTGAGAAGGAGGTCCGCGCTCGAGGTTCACGAGACTCGACCCAAAGTACCGAAGCAGCGATCGAGAATATTCGAATTCGGACAAGATAAATATGACGCTAATTGTTCCGGATCCCATTTAAATCAAGCGCGATGAAACGAAATGGTGGTCGAACCCTGACGTCTTTTCACAGCAATGTGGACCTTCATTTTGTGGTAGTGAGAGAGAGAGAGAGAGAAAAAAAAAACGAATTATCAGACTTAATGACTTCCTTGAAGGTACTGCTTCCATTTTCTGTTAATTTCTACAAAGGTGAACATGTATAGTTAGCAAGGTGGCTGTTGAGAACGCCAACGATAGCAATAGTAGAGATAATGCTATAAAGGTTTCGAGGGGTGACTGTTACAACATAAAGTGTTGTCACGCATATGTATTAAACTAACAGTTTAAGGCCATCGCCACAATAATATGACAATGAAGGAACTTATAATAACTTCACAGTCGAAACATAGAAAGGGAACTAGAGTTTCGCAATTTGCTCCAAATAAGTATTCTCAGCAAATCCTCGAGTGAGAGAGAGAGAGAGAGAGAGAGAGAGAGAGAGAGAGAGAGAGAGAGAGAGAGAGAGAGAGAGAGAGAGAGAAAGAGAGAGAGAGAGAGATTAACAGAAATACACATTTATTAAATGACTTAGGAATTACCGTTGAACCAGTGGTTTAAGGCAACTATTGCTATTCACAACATATTTGAAAAAAAAAGAGGTTAATAAAATAAGCGGCCGAGTTTTTAGATATTTTTATGAACGTCATCTCTGACATTTGATCCCGGGTCAAGGATATTTTGATGAAATGGGTTATTATGAATAATAAAAGAATTAGACCCAAACTTTTCACTTATCCACCGTATCCTTTATTACTATAGAGCAACCTTCCTACCACAGTTACATTAATGTTATTAAATCAGCAATACATACGGAAAAAAGTAGGTACATTCACAGCCGTGGAATTTACAAGCAGATAAAACCCGTTTAAATACATAAAAAGAAAATTGCTCAGTAAGAATCTTAAAACCATATTCACCGCGACTCATCAACACTTGCATAATCATCATTGCACACTAACGGAACACAATACGATAAATTAATAAAGACTATTTATCCTACAGGCATCATGATCGCAATACTAAATCACAGGATGACGGTTATAATAACAGTAGCCGTTGTTCTCTGTTATGTCGTTGAAAAACCACAGCGTGATTAACTGCACTAAGACACGGAACAGTAATACACTTGACGTCCCATAAGTCAGCATACAAGAACAATAAGGGAAGTTATCAATACGAGCAAGAGGGAACAAGGTGAGTGGTCTTAGGATGGAAGGGAGTAACTGATTTTACTAGGCTGTGTGGTAAAGATCAGGATGACTGTATTTTTTTATGTATGGTTTGCTGGTGGGGTTTTATATATCTTTTTCTGTACTCTTTCGTTCTCCATTTTCCTCTCTTTTCCTTCATTTCTTTAGGTCTTTCTTTCCTTCTTTTCCTTGTTTCTCTCTCCTCTCCTCCACTTCCCTCGCCAAATACCATATTATTATATTTTTTATTGGATAATAAGTTGTATCTCCCCTCGCAGTGCATTTTTCCTGCCCTTTCTTGCTACACCGCACTTCTCTCTCTTTTCCTATTTCTTTGAATATTTCATCTTCCCTTCCTTTTCTCCTCCATTCTATAGCTCTCCTCTCTCTCTCTCTCTCTCTCTCTCTCTCTCTCTCTCTCTCTCTCTCTCTCTCTCTCTCTCTCTCTCTCTCCTCTCTCTCTCCTACTCCTCTCTTCCTCTCCCTCCTTCCCTCTCCCATTACCTTCCCTTCTTCTTCCTCTCCCTCTCCTTCTCCCCCTCTCTCACCATCCCCCTCCCCCTCCCTTCCTCCCCCTCTCCCACCGACTCATTCCCAGCCATACATCACACACAAACGCGCACATACCTCAACACCCATGGCCCCTTACACATGACATATTACCCACGTAGAGTAATAACGACATTAAGGCCGAGGGTGACCCAAGGCACCCTCGAGGTCAGAAATGGTAACGCCCATTTGAGATTCCCGGATGTAAACCATGCATGTTAGTGTGATTGGGTCCTCGAGAGTTAAGAGCAGATTACACGTGCGTTTGTGATCATTAACGCCCAGAAGTGTTAATATCAGTGTTAAAGTTTTGGAATGTATGATCAGTGGAGGTGCTTCGTAGCCCGTCATCAAAGGTGTTATCTAGTTCAATTCAGTGTTCGTGAGCGGAGGGGGACAGGAATGCGTGGTGCAAGGAGATTGTGCATGACAGTGTGCATGTTTTGTTTATTCGTCGCTGCGTGAATAAACAAGTATGAGGTGGCAGGCGTGACAGCTGGGCAGATAACAACCTGATTTCAATTTTTACAGTGTCAAGGATTCTGACCTTTCCCTTTACCAGCACAGTGTCGGGGAAACGATCAAGGTTGGGTGTTTTCGCCACAAAACTTGATGTTTGTGACTATTATCTGTATGATAATGTCATCTGTTCTCTCTCTCTCTCTCTCTCTCTCTCTCTCTCTCTCTCTCTCTCTCTCTCTCTCTCTCTCTCTCTCTCTTCCCCTCTCTCCCCCTCTCCCCCTATATCTATCTATGTATCTCACTTTCTCTATTTCCTGTCCCCTCTCTAACCCTCTCAGATATTATTTAGAAGACTATTTGCACTTCCTACTGAAAAAGAAAAAGAAAATGTATACATAATTCAAGCAAATGACTAAAAGAATATGGTTATTCTCTAT
>NC_051391.1:46502158-46504658 GCF_015228065.2 Penaeus monodon
GTCATTCTCACTTTCTAAGACTGGTTATATATCCATATATGTACCACCCGTTCTTCTATATTTATCAAGGATATAATAACAATACATACACATATCTTAAGACACACACACACACACGCATATGCACATACACACACATCGCCTGCATACAAGCTGTAACGCAGGGTGATTCTACACGCACGCACATCTACATGCAAAAGCCGAAACACGCAATTTCACAATTTGCTTATTAAGTCTAAACCTTTTCCCGCTCTTTCCTCCCCTTCACCTAAACAACAGGTTTAACCACGGAGACGTCCTAGGAAGAGAAATCTGGACAATCGCGATCGAAAAGACGGAGATATCGCATATCGCAAATTGCTGCGTCTAAACACTTAATCAGCCACGTCGGGCCGGCCAGGTATCTCGTCACACCTGCGGGAGGGAAGGCCAGATGCACGCGAGGCCAGGGGTCACTGAGGTCACGCGCTCAGCCAGGCAGCGTTACTAAAGCGTGGGATCATCTGTTACCGATATGTTCCGGGAGCAAGACGTACGCACGCACGCACGCCTACCCACAAACACGCGTGCGTCTCCGAGCACATGCCATACACATATGCCTACACACGCTTACTAATGCAATAGATGTGAGTGTGTATATAAACACACACACGCTTTTATATATATATATATATATATATATATATATATATATATATATATATATATATATATATATTACTCTGGCAATGCTACCTCATTATAATCAATATTTGTTTATTTTCAAATATACAACATTTACAACTTTCACAACTTTGTCAATGAATATCTTCTCTGGAATACCATATCATAAAATTCATTCTTACGATTCAGATATGATTAATCGATTTTTTAAAACTCACTCACTCAAAAAAAATGCATCTCAAACTTCTACGTTTCCCTGGAAAGACCGACTCTTATCTCTATTTCTTTTCCTCAAAAACTGAAGATTTTACCTTCGAATATACGAATAATTTTCCGTGAAATGCAAATTCAAACCTTTATTGGGCCGTAAACGAAAAGCTTGAGATGGCAGAGACTTCCTCAATTATGAAATATCACGGGGTATTTATTGAAGAAACGTGTACGGCGTGTGCGTATGGCTGGAGTGGCCCTTTCGCCGGATCCGCAGTGGCAGTGTCGATCATAAACATCTAGTTAGGGTCATTAGGGCGTCACTTTACCGCCTCTAAAACAAATTAGTCGTTGGCGGGAAGGCAAGCGGAAGGCACGCACTCGCGCCGATCTCGGGCTAGGAAGTTGCTCCCTGGTGTTTAGGGGGTTAATCCACACACATAGTCTGTCGGTCGACATGCACACAAACACACACATATATATACACACACACACACAGACACACACACACACTCATATATATATATATACATTTATATAATATATATATAAATATATATATATATATATATATATATATATATAATATATATAAACACACACACACACACACACACACACACACACACACACAATCACACACACACAGACACACACCCACACACACAACCACACACACACACACCCACACACACACACACAACAACAACACAACAAACACATATATATATATATATATATATTATATATATATATATATATATATATATATATGCATATAAGCATATCTATCTATATATCTATCAATTTATCTATTTATATGCATATATATATATATACATATATATATATATATATATATATATATATATATATAATATAATATATATAATATATATATATATATATATATATATATATATATATATATATATATATGTGTGTGTGTGTGTGTGTGTGTGTGTGTGTGTGTGTGTGTGTGTGTGTGTGTGTGTGTGTGTGTTGTGTGTGTATACATATATATGTATATATATATATATATATATATATATATACTATATATATATATTATATATATATATATATATATATTATATATATATATATATATATATATATATACATATATATATATATATATATATATATATATATATATATATATATATATATATATATTCATAACATTATATATTACATATCGAATAAATAGTGTATATATATATATCTATGCTCAAGTACGCTATGCACGTGTATAATGTGTATCACGCTGATGAGCACAAAATCAAAGGGGCATTAATGCTGTATGAAAATTAGCTAGAAGTATCGTTATGCATACGCAAATTCACTTGCTAAATCTCGAATAACTGTTTTTACTTGATATATATATTTTTAGAATCAAACGTATGACGATTTTCGTTTACAACTATATATATTTTTTTGTGCATCGATGAATACATGAGAAAATCATATAACACAATAGATCATAAAATACGGATCGTGATTGATCGTGATAGAACAACCATGTCAATCAAAAAGGAAGCGGTTATCGTCAAAATTTATGTCGGCGGAACCTGTCACACTAAGCGAAGGACGTCCTACCTTCCTTTGTTGATATATAAAAAGG
>NC_051391.1:46519658-46524658 GCF_015228065.2 Penaeus monodon
ATTTGGTTCACTACAACTGCACTTCTCTACTTTCTCCAAAGACCCCTGCAACGACGACAGATGGGTATACAAACCGTCCTGGGGGCACTGCCTCCAAGAACAGCTGACGGTACTCTGTACATCGGAATCTATCTGTCTGTAATTTGCTTACTTCACTGCAGCTTCATTTACCTATATATGTGTGCTCTGGATATAATTTTCGAGAGTTGAATCCATCCCTAATTCGCTCGGCCAAGGGTTAATGAGCTCATTGCCTTGTTGCTTCGGTGGTATTCTGCGCGCATGTGGCATTAAAACTGTCAAAGAATATATTTTTCTCTAACCTTCTGCGCTCACATATACACATTTATTTCGATTAAACAGGCGAGCTTCAATGCTCAGAAACGAAAATAATAGTATATTGTAGTTGATATATACATGCACACATATCAGGAGTATGGATTGTATACACTTCTGGTGTAAAGAGTAAAACTATCAAGAAATACTAACGTAATGACTGGCTGAAGTTGGTTAAGACTATCATCAATAAATTTCATATACATAATGCATATTTTTTCTACATATCATGCAGATGTGATTTACTGTTTTTGACATTAGCTCTTTTAGTTCGAAATAACGTACATTCTATAGTCGATACCCTTCGCTTCTCCTTGTATGTAACGAATGCAATTTTTTTTTCTTCATTTTAGGTCTCTTTTGTCTCTTCTTTAAAAGCAATACAGGGTAAACATCACTTAGAATTAAGTAAAATATTCAGAAACGTTGAAAATGTCCTCGAATTCTGGCGAGGAGAGTCAACAGCCCCCCATAGCGAGGGAGGGAAAAGGTACCGACGGTTGTATACTATGTAGGGTTTTTTTACGTATCCCCTTCCACGCCCCTAGAGGGAACCTACCCCTTTTCCTTTTCTTTTCTTTAAGAGCAGGACGCAGCAAGGAGCGTTGTTTCCTTACACTTACCACGGGTGCCTCTAAGTGATATGAACATAATACAGTTTTCAGCTTTCTGCAATATTTTTTGCAGATTTTTTATTGTATGATATCGTACAAGTAAACACACACACACACACACACACACACACACACACACACACACACACACACACACACACACACACAATATATATATATATATATATATATATATATATATATATATATATATATATTATATATATACCAGTGGTTCTTAACCATAAGGGGGCTTCAGTATTATCCAAGGGGTCCGCGTGCCCTTGGAAAAAAGGCAATAATTTCTCTTATTACCTTTGTATTTCTTTTAACGAGAGCATGGTCACATAATTGAAAGTTTAATTATAATGCCACTAATTCATACTAATTAAAAAGACCAACAACATACTTATAATTTTCCTTAAAATCTGGAAGGGAATTTTATATATATATATATATATATATATATATATATATATATATATATATATATATATTGTTACGCCGGCCGCCTCGTCTCTCTGCCACTAACACAAAGGCAGGCTAGGCAGACGGCGGTTATCACAGGGTCGTGAACACTGAACAGCTCCAAGAGGCACCGAGCACCACAGAGTCCAGAACACACGAGGGAAAACGCTAAGTGGCGAGGCAGGCACGAAATAAACACACGATGGACAGTCGTTCCTTTATTACACAAGTATTTACCCGTAAACTTTTTCTATAGCACAATACAGGGGGAAAACCGGCATGTCACCACTGCACGATTACAGCTTATAAAGGGCAACACAGAGGTTTATATCAGGTCACAAGGGCACACACGAGGTCTTCACAGGAGCAGCACCCAACTCCGTCTCCGGCTTGTCCTCCGCTCCTCCGCTCGCAGCAGCTGCGTCATGTTTGCCGGGTCCCTTCATGTTAAAACACATGCCCCATGCGCTTCTCCCTTTCCATGTTAAAACACGTTTCGCACAGAGACAAAGACCCCACTGGCGTAGCACTATCCCCCCCTATCAGTCTGCTTGACATACCTAAACCGAAACAAAAATACAGAAAATTTAATAAAATTAGGTTCCTCAGGAACAAACAAAATCTTTCAAACAAAAGTAAACAGCAAGTGAAAATCAAGTTTCTCAGAAACCACAAAAATCTTTCATCCAGTTCCCCCCCCGGTTTTCTTTGCTCTCGCTGGGGTCGCTCGGGAGGAGGTGTGGGCGGCGGTAGATTGGGCAGTAGCCCCCAGAGGGGTATCTCCTGTCCCAAGACCTGGGCTCCCATGGTCACCCATGACGTCTGTTGCATCGCCTCAGCGTCTAAAATGCCTCGTTCCTCATTTCGTCAGCGTCTGCCCACATCCTCACTCGCCGTCACTGGGGCAACGTCATCCTCTTTTTCGCCATGGCCCCAGGAGTAGCTTCCTGGCCCATGTAACGCCACAGTTCCGGTGCGCCAAGTCCTCGAGGAAGTCAGCAACGGGCCCCCACACCAACCAACTCCTCGCTCCCGACGACTCTTAGGATGCTCCACTTCCTCACAAGTGCCCAGCCTTTGCAACCCAGCTGGGACCTTCTGGCCTTATTGGAGAAGTAGCTACCCAAACACGGTAACTAACCCTCCCCTGGTCCAACAAGGCTCCGCCCAAAACGCTACACCCATCAGCCAGCGCAGGTCCTGATGGGCTCCCCGAGGCCCTCTACTCCAACGCTCACTTCCTGACAGTTGACCACCGGATTCTAGACTCTGTCCTGGGAGCAAGGTGAGTCGCTCAGCCGTAACTACCTCTGCACAGCACACCTCTGGAAAGCAAGGGCACATTTTCACGTGCACCTCACCAGCTTCCGTCCAAGGTCGACACACGCCTTACTCTGCGTTCAGGTAGTCAGAGAAGGCCCAAGCAAGCGTGCTCGTCCAGATCGGCTACATTACCCCACCGGCAGCCGCTGCACCGGTGCTGCCCACGCCAATACGGAGGCCTCCACTGGCCACTTGAGCTGCACACAATGCCCCCATGACACCACACAGTCTCTGTGGTATGTGTCTGGAAGTCGCATAGTGGCCCAACATATCAGGCCGACTAGGGTCTTCTCAGCCCCAGTGGTCACTGTCAGGCGGCATGGTTCCCAGCATTGAGCCCTCCCCTGCATCGTGCTGGTTCGATGGGCAGCCTTATCAAGTCGGGGCCCGGGAACCGAGGGACGCTGGGTTTCGGCCCCCTTCTCCAACGTCTTCCGCTTGCACAACTTCCTTAACCTAGGAATGCACTCGGATGGGACCATACCCGCCACAGTCCTTGCAGCACTGCTCGGAAGGCATAAACAGAATCCGTTCGGTTGAAGAGGACGTGTTCGTCGCTCCCTCCGACATCGATACGTCTGTGCCCTACCTCTCCGCACCCAACACAAGCCTTGGAAAAGTGCTCGGGCTCACCTTACTCAAGATACATTCTCACTCAGCCTCCGGACCGTGAGGTCATGGCGGGCTGAAGCAGCCGGCCCTAGGCCACCGTTGCCTTCAGGAAGGCCTCGAACTCAAGGCCCTCGCCCAGCGCCCACCTGCAGATCCTTAGGTGTGCCTGCTGGACATAGAATTTTCAGCTAGCTGGTCCTTACAAAGCGTCATAAATAATCGCAGCAGGACCCGATCATCTCTTCCGCAGCCGCAGGGTTTACCACCATCCTTACCAGCGCCTCCACATCCTGCGTCCAGCTGGGACAGTGTCTCGCCACGCTCACGAGTCCGGCCTTCTTTCAAGTGGGCCGATATACCCGGGCATGGTGGTTGGTGCCCGAAAACGGCGTTTCAAAAGCCTCGTCCAATGCTCGGAGTAAGAGGCATGTTGGGATGCCGGCAGATGCCCAAACACTTCCCTGCGGGGCCCTTAGTCGCTGTTACAAGCTGCAGGGCTGCTCCTCTTCCAGGCTCCCAGCCCTGGGCAGATCCCAGGCATTTCAAATTGGGCGGACATATGCCTCCCAGGCCACCATTCCCATCATACTCAGCTGGCTTACGCTCACAGAATGCGGAGGCCGAGGGGCTGCAGGGGGGAGAGCGTTTGCCTGAACTTAACCACGCCCGGAGGGAGGACGGGGGTGAGGGAGGCAATGAGGCGGGTGACCGGTGTCCCGAGTTTGCCGCCACCTATACCCCAACGGGAGCGGTTCCGATGGGTCCCCAAGCCTCTGCAGCGACACTGGCCGACACGACGCTGCGAGGCCCGGGGTTTCCTGCCACGGACCCAGGCAGACCCAGTAAAATCGACACTCTGGCATCTGTTGCCAGAAAACCTCGTTCTGCCTTCTCTGCTTGCAACGTTACTACCTAGTGACGCCGCTTTCGCCTCACTTCCTCCCTCAGGCCCTGAACCTCGCCCTTCAGAGTCTGCACCTCCTCCATCAGTCACTCTTCACGCTGTTGCAGGCCTGTGGTGTACGTTTGACGTTTCCATCTTCACTGATGCAAGATTTGCTCGTAGCACCTCAAACAAGTCGCCAGAACTGTTCCCTCTGCCTCCTTGCGCCTCTCGACGGAGATGGTGCGGGCCTGCTCGCGTGCCCTCGTGCCTGCTCTTCTGCCCTTTGTGGCCATTCCTCCCTCATACCGGCCAGCATGGCAGTGATCAGGTCCATCTGGCTCGGCTTTACCTCACTCGTGCTGCTCATTCATAGCCTCCTTCCTCATGGCTGCGCCATCTTTGGACCACATGATAAATCGGCGATCTCACTGATCAAATATCACAAATCCCACTCCTGACACCATTTGTACGCCGGCGCCTCGTCTCTCTGCCACTAACCCCCCCCCCCCCCCCCCAATGGCAGGCTAGGCAGACTGGGTGTTATCCCACAGGGTGCGTGAACACTGAACAGATCCAAGAGGCACGAGCACCACAGCGTCCAGAACACACGAGGGGAAAACGCCAAGTGGCGAGGCAGGGCACGAAATAAACACACATGGACAGTCTTTCCTTTATTTACACATGTTACCCCCCCCCCCCCCCCCCCCCCGTTACACTTTCTATAGGCACAATACCGGGGGAAACGGCATGTCACACTGGCC
>NC_051391.1:46529658-46549658 GCF_015228065.2 Penaeus monodon
ATATATATATAATATATATAAAATATATACAAAACATATATAAAATATATATAAAAAATTAAAAAATTAAAAAAATTTAAAAAAAAATTTTATATATATATACATATACATACAAACATATGTGTGTATATATTATATATATATAATAAAAAAATATATATATTATATATATATATATTAATTATAATATAAAATTTATTTATATATATGTTTATTTATTATATAATATAATAATATATATATATTTTTAATAAAATATATTTAAAAAATATATGTATTTTGTTATATATACATATCAAACAAAATTTTAATATGTTTTTGTTGGGTATATATATAAAAATATAAAATATATATAAAATATTATATATAATATATAAAAATTATATATATAACATATATATATATATATTATATTTTTTTATATATATATATATAATATATATATACTTTAAAAACATATGTGTGTTTGTATTATATGTAATTTTTGTATTTTAAAATTATATATATATATAAATTTTTAATATAAATATAAAAATTTTTTCCCCTATTATGTAAAATATGTATATATATAATATATAAATATAAAAATTTAATATAAATAACATATATTATATGTATATTATATAAATATACTTATATATATTTTATCATCTTTCTATTTATAATGTATACTATATAAAATATATATATTATATTTATATAAAATTTTAATATGTGTTATTTAAAAGGATATATTATATTTATATATACCCTTATTTTAATATATTATAAAATATATGTATTATATTATGATTATATTTATATTATAATAAAAGGGTGGGGGTTGGGTGTGTGTGTGTGTTTTGTGGGGTTGTGTGTTGTGGAGAGGGAGGGGACGGCGGAGAGGGGGAGAAGAGAGAGAGAAGGAAAAAGAGAGAGAGAGAAGGAAAAAGAGAGAGAGGATTCTCTCACACAAAACACACGTATTGTAGGTTTGTGTGTTTAAAATTGTATATGTATATATATTTATTTTTATTTATATATATATATTATATATTATGTTTATATTTAAAAACCATATATATACATAATATATATATTATATATATATTATATATATACTATATATATTATTTTATATATATAATATATTATATATATATATATATATATATATATATATATATACTTTGTGGGCCGGGGTTTGGCCAAATTTGGTTGAGCGTGGGAAACTAAAGACGGGCTGCCCCCCCCCCACGACGGCAATCTGATTCGGGGTTTCCCGAGCACCAAACCGCCGCGTTTTTTCCCCCTTGGAAAGGGAAACTTCACCTCGTTTGCCTGCCTACCACTGGGGGGCCCAAAAGCCGCCATGTCGTGCCGGGAAAATGGGGAGGGTGACTCGAAAAAAACACGGGGGGAAGGGGCAATAAAACCCCACCGCTCTAAATTGCTAAGAAAAAATAATGGAAGGCCATGTTTCGTCAACCCGCGGGGGGCCGAAGGGTTTTGGGAGCGTCGGATTTAAAGGACTGTCCCGACGGCAATCTGATTTCGGGGGGCCCGATTCACCGCCCGGGCGCGTTTTTCCCCTTTGGGGAAAGGGAAAACTTCCCCTTTGGGATTGCCACCTAGCCAATGGGTGGCCAAGCCACCCCAAGTCAAGTGCTGGTCCCCCAAGCCCGGAAAAATTAGGGGGAAAAATTACCAAAAAAGGTTTACCCCCGGGCATTTCCCGGGGAAAAGGGGAACTGGGGCCCTACCACGACTCACTCCAAGAGCATACAACATAAAAAACTAAAAATTTTAAGTTTTCATGCTGTGCCCCAGGGGCGGCTCAACAAAAACCTCCCCGTTAAAAAAAAGAAAATATTATACATAATGGGGGGTATAAAATATATTTTTATTTTAAAAATTAAAAATTTTTTTATATATATATATAAATTAATATATTATATAGGTATAATATATAAAATAATATATAAAATTTTAAATAATAAAATAAAATATAAAATATTATATATATTTTTATTTATATATATGTATATAATGCATATATATTTTGCATTTTATATATATATATTATATATATATATATATATATATTTTATTATATATATAAAAAATTAATAGAAAAAATTTTATGCAAAATCCATATTAGTTTTAAAGGTTTTAAAGCCCCTCGGGGCTTATCACCCCAAACCCCTAAAAGGGGCCAGACACACCCCATATCTTGCGTCGCATGGGAAGTCCCATGCTTTAAACCCCGTTTTTTAAACAGCGGGGGGGAAAAACAGGTATATTAGCGGGGCCCCGTTAGCTTTTGGCCAGCCCGGGGGGTCCGTCTTCCCCTCGAAAAATTTCCAAAAGTTTCTTTAGGATTGGTGTTTTGACTCTTTTTGGGGACCTCTGGGGCGTAGCCCGGGCATGGGTCACGCGGGGCAGTAGTCCTATGCTGCTTCTGGGGGTGTGGGGATGCTTCGTGATTTGTTAATAGAATTTTTATTTCTAGTTTGCTATTGTATTATGCTTGCAGTTTGGGGGAAAATTCAGAGGTTTTTTGCCGGGGGATCTTTTTCTCAATTTTCTCTTTAATTCTTAATAAATTTAAATTTTGTGCAGAGCTACAACCCATATTATATTTACTTATGTTTTAAAAGTTTTCTTACACATTGCTTAAATTCAGTTAGAGTTGAGTGTACACGATATATCGGTACACGACAAGGAGTACGTGAAAAATGATTGGGTTGATCTATATTTGGGCCAAAATAGGTAAACGTGGATATTTTGTTTAGCTAGGACATTTTTCTATCGCCCCCAAAAAATTTTACAGGTATTCTGGTGTAAATTAATTCTTCAGTAGGTGCGGGAGCAAAATTTTGCAACAGCACTTTCGGGCCCCAAGACCAGCAATCTTGCTCTTTCAGCGGGGTTTAAAACCCTTGTTTTCCGGGGTCGGGTGCCCTTGCAACAAACCGGGGCAGGGGCCCTACGGGCCCTTTTGTTTTCCCCGGTACGTTCTTGAAAAGTCTCTGGTTTCAGAAAACCAAATAGTTCGGCAATCCCTTTGCGGCAGAGCCTTTGATCCGGGAAAATTGCCAAAAACAAACCCTTTGCTGCCAGGACAAGCTCCGTCCGGGCCCTTTGGTTTTTTGAATCTTTTGTTCAACAAAAAAGCAACCTTTGGTTTCAGGGAAAGGCAAAAACTGTTTCCCAAAAGCCTTTGGTGCAAGAGCAAATCTTTGTTGCAAAAAGCCCTTTTGGGGCAAAAAGGGAAATCTTTGTTTTCAACACCTTTTTTGCAAGAGCAATTTTTTTTGCCAAAAAACCTTTTGGGGCAAGCACGCTAGGGTTTAAACAGCCCCTTTTGGGACAAAAACCTACTTTGGGGACAACCCCACACAACCTTTTTTACAGCAATCTGTAGTACGGCCCGCCCAAACCCCATTCCCCCCAAAACCCCTACGGGAATTCAATTCCACGACGTCCCGGTGCAAGAACCTCTGGTTTCCTTTCCAAACCCTCCTTTACAAAGCAACCCTTTTGGGGGCAAAAGCAAAACCCCTTTTTTCCCCAAAAATTTTTAAACCCAAAAACGCCAAAAATGCAAGAAACTTTGGGACAACAACAGCCTCCTTACCCCAAACATTTTTGCAACGACAACCTTTCACTGCAACAACCTTTGGGACACCCAAATAAACCCTTTTGGGGCAAGAGCGGCTTTTTTCCCGCAACCCATCTTTGGCACAGTTCCTGCCTTTAGCCCCAGCGGCAAAACCCTTTGTTACAAGGAAAAGCCCTGGGCGAAAGGCAGCCTGCAATACAACCCGTGAGAGGACATTCGCTGTCACAATCCTGACCGCAGGGGACCCTTTTGCAGCAAACTTTGTGCGGCAACCTTTGGGCGCAAGACCTGTCTCTGGGGCAAAAGACAGCCTTTGGTAAAAAAGGAAACCCCGGGAAAAGCATTGCCACTTACGCAAAAAATTTTCTACGACAACAATTTTTTAAACGGGCAAAAAACAAGCAACTTTTCCCCTTTGGCCCCAACGGCCCCTTTTTTCGGATTCCAAACAAAAACGTGTTCAAGGGGGCATTGTTCAGGGCCCTCCGGGAAAAGGCCATCCGGGGAGACAGAGGCGATCGCCAACGTTTTCGCCCTTCCTGAAAACGATGTGCCTGGGGAAGGGCGGAGGGGAACGCGAAGCCTTCCGGGCGGGGTCATACTACTTTGGGTCAGTCGATCTTTCTGTTTTTTTGGCTTTTGGGCGAGATGTGGGGTTTTTTTTAATTCTTAAAAAAAGTCCAAAGCACACAAGCAAACACACCAAAACACACAAAACCCAAACACACACCACACACAAACCACACACCCACCACCCCCACAAAAACACACACACAAACACCACACCACACACACACACACCCCACACACACATACACACACACAACCCAAAACCCCCCAAAAAACCCCCCCAACCCGAAAAAGGAAAAAAGTTCCCGGGAAGAAATAAACTACTTTTTTTATTTCTTACTGTGGCGTTTTCTTTTTTCCCCTCTTTTTGGGACCCCGTTACGTGTTTTTGTTTTTTGTCATATGTATGTGTGTGTGTGTTTGTGTGTGTTGGGGTGTGTGTGTGTGGTGTGTGGGGTGTGGGGGTGTTGGGGTGTGTGTGTGTGTGGGGTGTAAAACCCCCCAAAACAAAGTCCCCCAAGAATCAAAGGGGTTGGGAATTCCCCACGGAACCGGGTACGCCACCCAGGGACGGGATCAGGGGGGAGGAAGTGTCTCGCGCCACCGGACCGAACACCCATGAAATCACCGGGGTTTTTACTCTAAGTAGAGGGGTTTTCACAAAACCGGGGTTTATAAATCTAAAGTCTGCTGGAAAAAATCCTTACTAGTTTTATATCTATAATTTAAATGTCCTTTCTGTGTATGAGTATTTTTGTGGGGTTGGTTTTTTGCGTGTTGTGTCAAATTTTTATAAAAATTGGGGTATTATTTTTTTTAATCCGGAGGGGTTTCCATAAGGGGAGTCAATACAGCCGTCCCCTTCTCTTCCCCCCCACTACACGGCTCCCGACGGCGAGGTTTGGGCAACGTTTAAACACGCGGACGAAAGGGGTTTCCGACCTACTCCGTTCCTCCTTTGGGAAAGGGCCCCTGTACATGTTTTTACTTCTTAAACCCCGGGGTTTTAAAGAAAAAATTTAGATAATTTTTTTAAAAAAGTTTTACAAAGGGGGCTTTTGGGTAACGGCGATATTATTTCCGAATCCAAAAACTCAAGATTTAAAGAAAAAATCCCTAACCATCCCAACCTAAAACTTTGCTCTACTTCCCAAAAAATTTAAATCCTGTATTTGCTGTTTTTCATCTGGCACTCTTCCCCATGGCCCCTCGACGTCCCAAAAATAATTTATTTTTCCTTCCCGCCCCAAAAACCCCTTTTTCCCCTCCCCCAAACGCAGTTCAGTCCTCAGTCATCCCAGTCCCGTAACCACCAGTGACAGGCTCCTTCAAAACCCAGGGCCGACATAACTTGGCCAGGGGCCCCGACCCAGCTTTCTCAGTAAGTTAAAAGGGGGCAGCTCTCCTCTAAAACCCCGTTTAAGGGGGGAGCCTCCCCAACACGAGGAAGGCGCTCAGGAAACCATGGTCGCCCTTGGTTTTAATAGCGTTTCGAAATCCTTTAGCGCCTTCCCCCATTGCGCCAATCTTCGGTTCCCCCCGGGTTTCGGACGAGGCTGGTTTAAAGGGTTTTGAAAAAGACGAGGGTTCTGGAGTAGGATCGTTGTTTTTTAACGTAGGCGCCCCGATGGCTGGGAGTCGGCACTTTTATGTAGAAAAAAAGGGGAGGGTTCCTAGTACAGCGAGGGGTGAAAAAAGGAAAACACACACCACACCAAAACACACACAAAATATTGTGGGTATTGGGATATTAATATATATTTTATATAAAATATAATATATTTTATATAATATATATATATTATATTAAAAAATATAATATACATAAAATATATATATATTTTATATTATAAAATTATATAAATAAAATATATATATATGTATATATTTTTTATAATAAAATTTATATATATAATTTTAAAATAATAATTTATGTGAGGTGGGGTGTGTGTGTATTTTGGGTGGTGTGTGTGTGGGTGTTGTTTGTGTGTGTGTGTGTGTGGGGGTGTGTGTGTTGGGGTGTGTGTGTGTGTTGTGTGTGTGTGTGTTGTGTGTGTGTTGTGTGTGTGTGGTGTGTGTGTGTGGGGGTGTGTTGGGGTGTGTGTTGGGGGTGTTGTGGGGTGGGGTGTATATATAATATTTTATATATTTATATATATTTTATATAAAATTATTATATATATAAAATTTTATGTTTTATATGTTTTTATATATAAAATTATTTTTATATATAAAAATATATATAATATATTTATATTTTAAAATATGTATATTAATACAAAAATATATATAATTATATATATATATAATAAAATATATATATTTTTAATTAGTTGGTATATATATATATATTATATATATATATATATAATTTATAATATATGTGCATACACATACAAAAATAACACAAAAACACACCCACACACACACACCACACACACACCACACACACACACACACACACACACACACACACACACACACACACACACACACACATATATATATATATATATATTATATATATATAATATATATATATATATGCATATATATAATATATATGCATATAATATATATATATATATAAATTATATATATATATATATATATATATAATATATATATATATATATATATATATATATATATATATATATATATATAGATATATATATATATAGATATATATATACACACACACACATATATATATATATATATATATATATATATATATATATATATATATTATATAACCCATACGGTTATTTTCTCTGTTCCGGCCATTTATTTGTCGCACTTAGATTGCTTATATTGAACACACACACACACACACACACACACACACACACACACACACACACACACACACACACACACACCCACACAAAGCTATATATATATATATATATATATATATATATATATATATATATAATATATATATATATATATATGCATAATATAATAATATGCATATATATATATATATATATATATATATATATATATATATATATATATATATATATATATATATATATATATATATATAGATATATATATACACACACATATATATATATATATATATATATATATATATATATATATATATATATATATATATATATATATATATATATAACCCATACGGTTATTTTCTCTGTTCCGGCCATTTACTTGTCGCACTTAGATTGCTTATATTGAACTTTGAAAAAATAATAAACATCATAATCTAACATGTAGTTTATTTAACACAAAGCATGCCTTAATAAATCTACCAAAATTTGTTTTTTTATCCCTGTAAGATCCTTTTCCTAGAATACCAACCCTCGAATATGCTTCTGGTGGTGCAGCGACAGAACACAAATAGTATATATTTTTTAATCATACTTCGTTACATAGAATTAGGGGTAAAACTTGTTTATATTCTAATATCGCAAACTTTACTGAATGAAAAAAGGGAGTTACGTTGTGGTGATTCGAACGTGTCAGCTGTTAACAGGAGTAAGATTGGAAAATGAAAGTTTGAGAACCACTGCTCCAAACTACATTGAAATCGCAAGGTTTACATTTCATTTCGAATGTAATAATATATACTTCTTTTCATCGTAGGGAAAAAATGGTGAAATGGGTATTGGGTAAGTTCGTGATTCCACTTGGCAATGGCGTATTCACGATAGTAGATTAGGTAGATGCAGCTTTGAGAACAATTAGATAACATCGTAGTTACCCAGGACAAACATACCAGCGTATCGTGGCAAGACTGGGGTCCCAGAAATTACCGTTTTCTCAAAGTTAAAAATTAACGTTTTGTTAGCGTATAGCATGTAGTGAAACTCGGGATATGAAACCGTAGAGTTTATTTCAGAGTATCAAAAGCTATCTACTTTTTCAAAATGACAGTTCCTAAGTCCATTTTTATACAGTTCTTATGTCCCGATGAAACTGTCACAATATGCTAGTAGAATACCCTTACTGATATTACGTTTTTTTTTCTTCTTCTTTACGGAGCTGAATGACTGTCCGAGGCATATCAGCTGCTAAAAAACATAGCCTAAAGCAATATTTCATGCAGATCGAAACGAAAAAGCAGATAACAAAATAAGTTTCATTAGTCGTTTACCTGAATCGTGCGTTCTAGTGCAGCCAGAATCACGTGGGAAAAATAAAAGCAAAACGCTTCGCTGCAGAATACGAAATATATGATTTGAAAATTGCAAAAACTAGTTTCTGAAACCACACATTTCACTGGGAATTCAATATGAGTTGACTTAATGGCGACACCTTGAATATTTATATGATTAAGTGCACTATACAATGCAAAGCTGATAATGACTCTGATACAATATATGATCACAGGGGACAAGGAAGTATCCATTTCCAGACGAGTGAGTTCGAATCCTGATCGCGGTCTGAGGTTAAAAGTCCTTTGGAAGAACTTCAGATTCGATGCGGGAATTCGTGACGTAAATCCACATCAATATCACAGGGCGTGGACATAAAACATATAATCAAGAATCTGTATAAATAAGCAAATCGATTTTTTTTTTTACAGTTAAACGCATTTCCTTTATACTTGCTTTGTAGATGGTCCTTCAACTTTTGTTAAGTTAGACTACTAAAGTTTGTATTATTTCATTTGCTGCCAACGTGCGGAATACTGATGTGTGAAAATAGTAAACAAAAAGGAAAAAATCAATGCAAATCAGAAAAACGTTATATATATATATATATATATATATATATATATATATATATATATATAAATATACACACACACACACACACACACACACACACATATATATATATATATATTCGGTGATAGATTTGCCCCTCAGGCGTCGTATAGTAAGTATGAATAGGCAGACTAATACAGTCGTGAAGAATTTCATGTTTATTAGACGTTTCGGAGGTATAACAAATCCTCCATCATCAGTACTGTCAAAAGAACCCCAAAAATCAATTAGACAATGGTTATAACAATGTGTCTGGTTCTAATATAAAAATATATGGATGTACAAAAAATGAAAGAGAACAATATATACATAGTCAAAAAACAAAACAAACAAGTAAAAAGGCATAAAAATAAACATCTAGTTGAGAAAAAATAACGTATATACATGAACAATATGGTAAAACTAACCAAAAGTGGATGGTTGGGAGGGAAGATCTATTGTGTGAATAAGGTGGTTGCGGTGGTTGTATGGTTAAGTTCAGGTTTCATCCTCTGAATCAGCAGGGATTCCGAGATGATAAGGTCAGGCCGGGAGGAGTGTGTGGATAGAATTCTAAAATCTGTGTTACAGAAAGGGTGTGAGTGATGTTGAGAATGTTCTCTTATTGCCGAGAAAGATGGTTTACTCAGTGGGAGGCCAGTCCTGAAGGATTTGCCTTTGTGTTCTAGGATGCGGTGTCGTAACCATCGTGAGGTAGACCCCACGTACCGAGCTTGGCAGCAAGGACAGGTAAATAAGTAGACTACATTAGAACACAGTTCAGAGTTACGTTTCAACGGTTGTTTTAGAAATTTGGCAATATTGTTAGTGTTGGTGAAGATAAAAGTGAATTTAATTTGGGGGTAATTAATTTGTAACAAAGATTTTAGCTGCTTCCTAATTTCAAAACTTAAACTACCCATATACGGTAGTTTAACATACTGGTCTTTTTAACAGTAGGGACAGTGGGTTGGTTTGAGAATATTTTACATAGGAAAGTTTTCGTAATTTTATCAAATAAGAACAGTGGATAACCATTGGTTATAAAGAATTCTTTAAGAAACAACATTTCGTCATGAAAGGTTGTCCAGTTGCTACACAGGTTATAGGCTCGAGTGATTAGAGTTCTGATGCTGTTGATTTTATATAAATATGGAATGTAACTGAGGAAGTGAAGTCCGAGGCCGGTGAAAGTTGGCTTTCGGTAAATGCTTGTATGGAAGGTGCCATTGTTATAGGTGATTAGCGTGTCTAAGAACGGTAATTGATTGTCTTCTTGTGTCTCGCAGGTAAATTTGATGCTCTGGTGTTTTGAGTTGAGATAGTTAAGAAAAAGATTTATGTGTGATGGATGTTTGAAAAGGAGGAAGGTATCATCGATGTATCGACGATAATAAACAGGTTTAAATTCAGGCGGGCATTGATTAAGCCAGTTTTGTTCATGAAAACAAAGGAATGCATTAGCGTAGGAAGGGCCTAATGGGGACCCCATCGCTACACCGTCTGTTTGGCTGTATAAGCAATCATCAAATGTGAAAACAGAGTAATGGGCTGCAATCTCAAGTAGTTTTTTGAAGTTATCTTTTGATAGGCCAAATTCATTGAGATGTGTGCTGTTTACATTATTGACTATTAAATCTGTGGTTTCATGAAGGGGAACATTGGTGAACAAAGACTCAACATCAAAACTTGCCATGGTAATGGGTTGTTGGAATGTTAGGGATGTAATTTCACTTACAAAGGTAGTAGAGTTTTCAATTGTGTACTGATTGGTAGTTAGAGGGGATATGATAGGGACCAGGAATTTTGCAGTGTTATAGTTAAAAGTGCCAATCGAAGAAATAATGGGCCTTAGGGGAATGTTAGGTTTATGTCCTTCAGGACTGGCCTCCCACTGAGTAAACCATCTTTCTCGGCAATAAGAGAACATTCTCAACATCACTCACACCCTTTCTGTAACACAGATTTTAGAATTCTATCCACACACTCCTCCCGGCCTGACCTTATCATCTCGGAATCCCTGCTGATTCAGAGGATGAAACCTGAACTTAACCATACAACCACCGCAACCACCTTATTCACACAATAGATTTTCCCTCCCAACCATCCACTTTTGGTTAGTTTTACCATATTGTTCATGTATATACGTTATTTTTTCTCAACTAGATGTTTATTTTTATGCCTTTTTACTTGTTTGTTTTGTTTTTTGACTATGTATATATTGTTCTCTTTCATTTTTTGTACATCCATATATTTTTATATTAGAACCAGACACATTGTTATAACCATTGTCTAATTGATTTTTGGGGTTCTTTTGACAGTACTGATGATGGAGGATTTGTTATACCTCCGAAACGTCTAATAAACATGAAATTCTTCACGACTGTATTAGTCTGCCTATTCATACTTTATATATATATATATATACATATATATATATATATATATATATATACATATATATATATATATATATATATATATATATATATATATATATATATAAAATTTTTCTTTTCTTTTTTTTTCTTTTCCTGAAAATAATAATCCAGTTACAGGGACTAATCCAACATTTGGCATCGTGTGATGGTCTCCACTTTTCATCCAAGGACAAACAGAAGTATTTCCCAAAAGCTTTTCAAGACTCTGCAGAAACTCCAATTCCTTTTACACTGATCATATTGAAGGATATGTTTATGTTTAATATTTTTATTTCCTAGTGCCAAATTACCACATTTAAATGATGATGAAAAAATCATATTTTATTTTCTGTAATTTATGTATTTCACTTGACTAATGATATAAATTGACTACATTTAATCTTATTTTAATAAACATCAAAATGAAGGAAAAGCAAAACTCTCTTTAACAATTCTGCATGATCTACATATATTTACAACATCTGTTTACAAAATCCTGCTTAATTCTTCTCCTCCTGACTCTCTTTGAAGATGTCAGACAGACGTACTTTGTCTGTCAAGAGTTGAGACTGTGGCTCTGTGGGCTGAGTTTCAACAGAAGGTTGTTCTGGTTCAGGCTGTAAAAATGAGTATGGATTTAGTTTTACTAAGTTTTTATTTTCTAAATATCTATAGTAAACTCTTGTAGAGTGCTCATAAATGAAGAAATGATAATCAACAACTGTAGGTCATTTTTATTTTCACACACTCCATATTCACTTACTACACTCATTTACAAACTTGCCCACCCATTCAATATCACATTCCTATCACATCAATACTCACTTAACTACTCACCAATTTACTTCCTTACTTACACACTCACTTGTCACTAACTCAGTTATGCACTCCTTGTCTAGTAACTCATTCATTCACTAACTTACTTTGTCAATAATGCATACCTTAGGAGGAGCTCGAGAGCGGTCAAGGTAGATGCCATGAGCTTCCAGTGCTAAAGCCGTTTCTTCCATAAGCTTCTCCTCTGGGACATTACCTTCGTCTTTCAATTTCTCATATTCCTTTATAAAAAGTTGTGATATAATTGGCCGGACACTGTGTTCTGATAAGGAAATTGTGCCTGGAGAACCATGTGCCTTATAAAATTTCCTGTAATACCAAAAGAAACAGTACTATTAATGTGAATCATAATCCATCATTTTCCCTTTCTTACACTATCTTTAACAAAGGTAAACCACACACAAGAATATAAAAGAATGAATGCAAGAGGACTGTTCATGTCAACTTAACAAACACAAGCCACATCCATTTTATCAAATGTGTTTATACATATATATCTCCTACATTATGAAAGGCATGACTTAACCCAATCATTACAGATTTATGTACTATCCCCTGTAGATTTTGTGAATTTTATTACATGTAGATGGCTCCACATGTGTTTAGCCACCAAGGAGTCTACCAGGAAGCCCTAGTGACCAATCCTGATTTCCCCATTCCTTGAAATTGCAAGAAAATTTTCTTCTTTATAATACAATTGATATCGATTCTTTTATTATTATTACTGATATTATGATTATTGAACTGTTATTAAAGTCTTGATAACATTAAAGACAATGAAGTAATACAAAAGAAATTTTCCAAAAATCAAGAAAATGGGTAAACAGGTGAGATATTTAGGACTAATAACTGACTTCTTGATGACTAAGCACTTGTAAAGCCACCTTTGTGTAAATACTATAAATAAACTTATATTACAGTGGCCTGATTGGGTTAAAAGACACTTACGCTCTTATGACATCCTCTGTATATAAAATTTGTTTGATTTTCTTTTCCTGAACTGGGCGATCAAAATGGGGTTCATACTTGGGAGGAAATGCTTCATATACCTCATACCACAATGGCTTCTCTGAAGCTTTGATGGCACCAGATTTCAATAACCCAGTTTCCTGCAAAAAGAAAAAGAGAAATATCACATTTATCTGTATTACAAATACAGTGTGTCTGTGTGTGGGGGAGGGGAACTGTTTGCATATTTGGATGCATTGGAATATGTCCAAGAAAAAAAAAAGTAAAAACTAGAAACAATTATTGTGAATCTACAACTAATTTTTATGTGATCCTATATAGGGCCTTAATATTTATTTGCTAATTTTTTATAATTTTGATACTAAAATGAAAGTCTTTCTTGTAATCTAAAAAAATTTAACAACCTTTCTTTTTTGTTTCCTTATACTCCTTTATCATCTAAAATATCTTACTGTTTCTTATAATAGACATTGATAATTCTTTAATATATTTATTCAACTCATTTTCAAATGTAATTTCAAAACCATAATTAACAAACCAACATAAACACTTAATAATAATGGGAAAGATACATAAATGAGCTCCCAAACTCCACATTGTTATTATCATTATAAACATTATCAGTGATATCTTTATCATTACTGTTATTGTTCTTTTCAATATCATTATAAATAGATTTTTACTATTATCAAAAAAAATGCTTTTTACTGCATAAGGGTCCTGTCCCCGGGCCCTATACTGACAACAACTAGACTACGACTATGACTGACAACCATCTTTAACCATTATAATAATCATCATTTGCAGTGGTATCTTTATTCTTATGTATTTGTTCTGATAATTACCATTCACATAAAACGGGTCTTCACTAAATCAAAAAATTTATTTTAGAGCTGTTTATTTTAAACCCTCTTTAGCATCGCGTAGCTATTGACATGCCCAAACCCTATACTTCCGAAGTTTTTGGATGAAATCAGACTCATGAAAACTGACTATGGTCGAACGTTATATCCCCCCTTTAGACCCTTTCTAATCTGAAAGCACCAATGACTTTCTGCAATACAATATTTCCTATTTAGCAACATGTTCCAGTGAGAAACCGAGTATATCTTACTGGAAATGTCCGGAGGATTCCAAACAGATTGATAAAAAAAATTTCGTTTAATAAAACAGAGGCATTATGCTGTGTTCTTACCTGGTAAAGATAGTACCAATCTTCTAAATCTATTTCCAGCCATAGTGAAAATATTTCGAAAACGGAACAAGACTACAAATATTTTTACAAATATTGTTTAGGTAAACAAGAGTTCCTGTTATATTTACGTTTAGGGGCTTTCGTGTAAGTCAATTTTTTAGCACGATTTCAAATGCGATCCGGATTCATAAGCCGGTTATATTCCGTTATTATTTCTCAGAAATTATGGACTTCATTCATTAAATTTTATATTTTCTCATTAGGTTAAGAACTAACGTGTAAATGAGTCATTTACATATATTGCTGCACCTTTAGATGTACACAAAAAGATTTTATCTGTTTATCCTCATTTAATACTCATTTTTACTTTATATTTTCCATTATGAACACAAATCGATACTAGAGTGATGAAAGGATAAAACAAAATGTTCAGAAATTATGGAAAAAGAAACAAGTTCATAAATTTTAATGGAAGGGCAAGGCATGTACCACACACAAAACAACACACACACATACACACACAAACTTTAATATATACATACATATATATATATATATATATATTTTTATATATATATATATATATATACATTATATATAAAATAATATAAATATAAATATATATATATATATATATATATACACATTATATATATTTAAATATATAAAATATTAAATTAAAATATATATATATATTTTATATATATTTATATATTATATTTTATATATATATATATATTTATATATATATATTATATATATATAATGTATATATATACATGTATATATATATATGTGTGTGTATATATATGTATATATATATATATATATATATATATATATATATATATATATATATGTATGTATATATATAATGTGTGTGTGTGTATGTGTGTGTGTGTGTGTGTGTGTGTACATGCCCTTTGCCCTTCCCATGTAAGTTTATGAACTTGTTTCGTATTCCCATTAATTTCTGACACATTTTGTTATATCCTTGCATCCTCTAGTATGCGATTTGTGTTCATAATGGAAAATATAAAGTACTAAGTAATTATAATAAAGATAAACCAGATAAAATCTTGTTGTGTACATCTAAGGTGCAGCAATTATATGTAAATGACTCATTTACACGTTTAGCTTCTTAACCTACATGAGAAAATATAAATTGAATGAATGAAGTCCATAATACTGAGAAAAAAACTAACTGGGAATATAACCGGCTTATGAACCCGGGATCCGCATTTGAAATCGTGGCTAAAAATTGACTTACACGAACGCCGCTAAACGTAAATATCAACAGGAAACTCTTGTGTTACCTAACAATATTGTAAAACTATTTGTAGTCTTGATTCCGTTTTCAAAATATTGTCACTATGGCTGGAAATAGACTTGAGAAGATTGGTACTATCTTTACCAAGGTAAGAACACAGCATAATGCCTCTGTTTATTAAACGAAATTGTTTTTTACCCAATCTGTTGGAATCCTCCGAGACTTTTTCCCCAGTAAGATATACTCGGTTTCTCACGGGAACATGTTGCTCAGTAGGAAATATATGTATTGCAGAAAGTCATTGGTGCTTTCAGAGTAGAAATGGGGTCTAGGAGGGATATAACGTTCAGACCATAGTCAGTTTTCATGAGTCTGATTACATCCAAAAACTTCGGAAGTATAGGGTAGGGCATGTCAACTAGCTACGCGATGCTAAAGAGTTATAGTAGCAGCTCTAAATAAATTTTTTGATTATAGTGAAGACCCTGTTTATGTGAATGGTAATTATCAGAACAATAACAATAAGAATAAAGATACCACTGCAAATGATGATTATTATAATGATGTTAATGATGGTCTGTCTAGTCATAGTCGTAGTCTAGTTGTTGTCTAGTCATAGCCTGGACTCAGGACCCCTTATGCAGTAAAAGCATTTTATTGATAATAGTAAAGATTCTATTTATAATGATATTGAAAAGAACAATAACAGTAATGATAAAGATATCACTGATAATGTTTATAATGATAATAACAATGTGGAGTTTGGGAGCTCATTTATGTATCTTTCCCATTATTATTAAGTGTTTATGTTGGTTTGTTAATTATGGTTTTGAAATTACATTTGAAAATGAGTTGAATAAATATATTAAGAATTATCATGTCTTATTATAAGAAACAGTAAGATATTGTAAGATTATAAAGGAGGTATAAGGAAACAAAAAAGAAAGGTTGTTATTAGTTTTAGATTACAAGAAAGACTTTCATTTTAGTATCAAATTATAAACATTTAGCAAATAAATATTTAAGGCCCTATAATAGGATCACATAATATTAGTTGTAGATTCACAATAATTGTTTCTAGTTTTTACTTTTTTTTTTCTTGGACATATTCCAATGCATCCAAATATGCAAACAGTTCCCCTCCCCCACACACAGACACACTGTATTTGTAATACAGTTAAATGTGATATTTTCTCTTTTTTCTTTTTGCAGGACAACTGGGTTATTGAAATCTGGTGCCATCAAAGCTTCAGAGAACCATTGTGGTATGAGGTAATGAAGCATTTCCTCCCAAGTATAAACCCCATTTTGATCGCCCATTTCAGGAAAAGAAAATCAAAAAAAATTTTATATACAGAGGATGTCATAAGAGCGTAAGTGTCTTTTAACCCAATCAGGCCACTGTAAATAAAAGTTTATTTATAGTATTTACACAAAGGGTGCTTTACAAGTGCTTAGTCATCAAGAAGTCAGTTATTAGCCCCTAAATATCTCACCTGTTTACCCATTTTCTTGTTTTTTGGAAATTTCTTTTGTATTACTTCATTGTCTTTAATGTTATCAAGACTTTAATAACAGTTCAATAATCATAATATCAGTAATAATAATAAAAGAATCGATATCAATTGTATTATAAAGAGAAAATTTTCTTGCAATTTCAAGGAATGGGGAAATCAGGGTTGGTCACTAGGGCTTCCTGGTAGACTCCTTGGTGGCTAAAAACATGTGGAGCCATCTACATGTAATAAAATTCACAAATCTACAGGGGATAGTACATAAAACTGTAATGATTGGGTTTAAAATCATGCCTTTCATAATGTAGGAGATAATATGTATAACCATTTGATAAAATGGATGTGGCTTGTGTTTGTTAAATTGACATGAACAGTCCTCTTGCATTCATTTTTTTATATTCTTGTGTGTGGTTTACCTTTGTTTAAAAATAGTTGTAAAAGGGAAAATGATGGATTATGATTCAATTAATAGTACTGTTTCTTTTGGGATTACAGGAAATTTTAAAGGCACATGGTTCTCCAGGGACAATTTCCTTATCAGAACACAGTGTCCCCGGCCAATTATATCACAACTTTTTTTTAAAGGAATATGAGAAATTGAAAGACGAAGGTAATGTCCCAGAGGAGAAGCTTATGGAAAGAAACGGCTTTAGCACTGGAAGCTCATGGCATCTACCTTGACCGCTCTCGAGCTCCTCCTAAGGTATGCATTATTGACAAAATAAGTTTGTGAATGAATGAGTTACTAACAAGGAGTGCAAAAACTGAGTTAGTGACAAGTGAGTGTGTAAGTAAGGAAGTAAATTGGTTTAGTAGTTAAGTGAGTATTGATGTGATAGGAATGTGATATTGAATGGGTGGGCAAGTTTGTAAATGAGTGTAGTAAGGAATATGGAGTGTGTGAAAATAAAAATGACCTACAGTTGTTGATTATCATTTCTTCATTTATGAGCACTCTACAAAAGTTTACTATAGATATTTAGAAAATAAAAACTTAGTAAAAATAAATCCATACTCATTTTTACAGCCTGAACCAGAAACCTTCTGTTGAAAAATCACCCCCAGAGCCACAGTCTCAACTCTTGACAGACAAAGTACGTCTGTCTGACATCTTCAAAGAGAGTCAGGAGGAGAAGAATTAAGCAGGATTTTGTAAACAGATGTTGTAAATTATGTAGATCATGCAGAATTGGTTTAAAGAAGTTTTGCTTTTCCTTCATTTTGATGTTTATTAAAATAAGATTAAATGTAGTCAATTTATATCATTAGTCAAGTGAAATACATAAATTACAGAAAATAAAATATGATTTTTTCATCATCATTTTAAAAGTGGTAATTTGGCACTAGGAAATAAAAATATTAAACATAAAAATATCCTTCAATATGATCAGTTAAAAGGAATTGGAGTTTCTGCAGAGTCTTGAAAAGCTTTTGGGAAATACTTCTGTTTGTCCTTGGATGAAAGTGGAGACCATCACACGATGCCAAAGTTGGATTAGTCCTGTAACTGGATTATTATTTTCAGGGAAAAAAAAAAAAAAAAGAAAAGAAAAATTATATATATAATATATATAATATATATATATATATATATATATATATATATAAATATATATATATATATATTATATATATATATATATATATATATATATATTATATATATATAAAGTATGAATAGGCAGACTAATACAGTCGTGAAGAATTTCATGTTTTTTTAGACGTTTTTGGAGGTATAACAAAACCTCCATCATCAGTAAATGTCAAAAAAACCCCAAAATCAATTAGACAATGGGTTATAACAATGTGTCTGGTTCTAATATAAAAATATATGGATGTACAAAAAATGAAAGAGAACAATATATCATAGTCAAAAAACAAAACAAACAAATAAAAAGGCATAAAAATAAACATCTAGTTGAGAAAAAATAACGTATATACATGAACAATATGGTAAAACTAACCAAAAGTGGATGGTGGGAGGGAAATCTATTGTGTGAAAGGTGGTTGGGGGGGTTGTATGGTTAAGTTCAGGTTTCATCCTCTGAATCAGCAGGGATTCCGAGATGATAAGGTCAGGCCGGGGGGAGTTTTGTGGATAGAATTCTAAAATCTGGTTACAGAAAGGTGTGAGTTTATGTTGAGATGTTCCCCTTATTGCCGAAAAAAGATGGTTTACTCAGTGGGGGCCAGTCCTGAAGGACATAAACCTAACATTCCCCTAAGGCCCATTATTCTTCGACTGGCACTTTTAACTATAACACTGCAAATCCTGGTCCCTATCATATCCCCTCTAACTACCAATCAGTACACAATTGAAAACTCTACTACCTTTGTAAGTGAAATTACATCCCTAACATTCCAACAACCCATTACCCTGGCAAGTTTTGATGTTGAGTCTTTGTTCACCCCCCAAAGTTCCCCTTCATGAAACCACAGATTTAATAGTCAATAATGTAAACAGCACACATCTCAATGAATTTGGCCTATCAAAAGATAACTTCAAAAAACTACTTGAGATTGCAGCCCATTACTCTGTTTTCACATTTGATGATTGCTTATACAGCCAAACAGACGGTGTAGCGATGGGGTCCCCATTAGGCCCTTCCTACGCTAATGCATTCCTTTTTTTTCATGAACAAAACTGGCCTTAATCAATGCCCGCCTGAATTTAAACCTGTTTATTAAACGTCGATAAAATCGATGATCCTTCCTCCTTTTCAAACATCCATCACACATAAATCTTTTTCTTAACTATCTCAACTCAAACACCAAGCATCAAATTTACCTGCGAGACACAAGAAGACAATCAATTACCGTTCTTAGACACGCTAATCACCTATAACAATGGCACCTTCCATACAAACATTTACCGAAAGCCAACCTTTCACCGG
>NC_051391.1:46565147-46569396 GCF_015228065.2 Penaeus monodon
ATATATATATATTATATATATATATATATATATATAATATATAAACACACACACACACACACAATAATATATATATTTTATATATATATATATATATATATATATATATTATATATATATATATGTATATATATATATATAATATATATATATAAAATTTTTTTTTTCTTTTTTTTTTCTATGGAAAATTGATCAAATGTTTAGATTTGAAATGGTAACTAAGATTAATAATTCTTTCCAACAATATCTAAAACCCTTGGTGGGAACATTAATACATTACATTTGGACAACTAGCATCCTTCAAAATACATTCTACACTTACAATTTTGGCTCAATTGCTCAATTCCTGCATGTTTCACTGCATGCCCACAGATGGTAGGTTTTACTCCACAATGAAAGGCTTGCTTACTATCCAAGCCTTATGTAGCTTCCTAAGTATATTTGAGCATAGGATTTCTACTGTCAAGGAAGAGATCCTTCAAACACTGAGCAAAATATCAGAAAAACCTTGTGATCCTTGTACTTATATACAAAAACAAATAGTATATATGAGCATATTAGTAAGTAAATGACTTTTTAATAATTTATTAAAATGCAGTTATTGCTAGGGATATCTGCATTTATCTTTCAGTTTGTAAAATGTTCTAATTATATACAATCATGGACTCTGATGAATAAATTTGATAGTTTGTAATGTATTCTCACTTCAGGCATGAGGGTCTCCCCAGACTAGATATGTCCTCAACCCGCCAATTAGTTGAGTCAAGGGCTGAGGACCAAGGTAGGGGTGATCCCCCACGTTGGCCTCGGTCCCATTTCCTAAGCCCTCCAACCCCCACCCCCACCTACAACAACAACAAGCAAGGGGTTAGGGAGGTCAACCCCCCAAGGTTTTAAAACCAGCCTTGGGAGAGAGGGGGTGAGAGCTCACACAGTAGAGGTTGGTGTGGTGCCGAATAGCCTAGTACCAAACCTGGGACTACATAATAGAGCATACAGTAAGTTTCAACCTGCTGCCACTGCATGTTATTACAGGGATGACTCTTGTCATCTCAAAATATATTTTACTTAGGGCAATTTCCTGTTCTTCATAGCTCCTATAAAATATATTATGGGAATAACCAAAACTGGCATACGTGCAAGACTGAGCAGAGCAATCTGAGCGGCCCATGCCCAAATTTTGGCACATGGAGGGCAGTGGGCTGGGGAGCAACAGTGTGTGGCTGGGCGGCCAATATGCTAACATTTTTGGACATTGATGGGGAAGAGGTCAATAAGGTCGGACAGGGCAGGAACTCCCCCAATATAACTTCATGGAGGAGGTCATGTCTACGGAAGCAATATTGGCGATATTGGTGTAGGACTTTTTTTGGGCCTGTGGGAAAATAGTGTAGCACTGGACTGCCACTGCATCATACGAGGAGTGCAAGCAAGTGTTTTTCATTTTTGACCAGTCCTTGTTGTAGACAAGACAGTCAGTCAGAGAGACGGAAACAGTTCCAGAACAGTATTAAGGGAGAAGTGAGGTTTGCATACCTGTTTTGGAGACATTCTTGGAAGAGAAAGATTTTTTAAAGAGTACAGGGCTGTAGGGGAATCACAAAAAATTGATCCCACTTGGCTCAGCCAAAAAGGGGTACTAAAAAGGTTTGTAAAGGTGGAGGCAGTAGAAGGATGAGGGAGTGAGTAACATGAGGTGGTATCGAGTGCGGGTTGGGGTGGAGGACATTATGGAAAAAGAGTAGTAATAAGTGGGGTGGGGGTAGACAATGAAGAAGACTGCACAATAGAAGATAGAGTGAATGATGTTTGGGGGGAAAACGGTGTATTCTAAAGGTTGAGAAATGACCTGAGTGGTTGATTTGGAATGGATAGAGTTGACCGCAAACATCGAGGAGGGGATTTTAGCACATCGGAGCTGAGGTCAAAGGAGAAGCAAGGGACAGGAAAACAATGAAACATGAAATTTAGATAGGCTAGTTGATGAAGGGGCGAGCCTTAATGCCCCTAAAAAGGGTAAAAAAATCTTCATTATGGCCATAGTGAGCCTGAAATAAATGGGAGAGGAAAGGGTCTCCCCTTCAAGGTCGTCCCCATGAGGGGTAAGGCTATATAATTAACCAAGGGAATACCATGCCCATGGCTCCCAGAGGTCGCTAATGACTGACACAAAGCCAGCTTTCATCCTTTCAGAATGGTTCTAACATCTTAGGAAGTGGACCCGAAGAAGGGGGTGAAGAAGAAGAGAAGGAAAAGGAAAGGGGGAGAAATAGAGACCATGCAAAATTAGTTGAGGGAGGGCTGAGGCCCCCGTCTCAGTCTCCTAAGCCTCTCCACAACAACAACGACCACGGGATTAGAGGGAAAAATAATAACCATCATCATTATTACTATTATACAGGGTTTCGTTTCTTTTCCTGATATAATAAACCAGTTACAGGGACTAAACCAACATTTGGCATCGTGTGATGGTCTCCACTTTTCATCCCAAAGGGCAGACAAGTATTTCCCAAAAACTTTTCAAGACTCTGCAGAAACTCCAAATTTCCTTTTACACTGATCATATTGAAGGATATGTTTATGTTTAATATTTTTATTTCCTAGTGCCAAATTACCACATTTAAATCATGATGAAAAAATCATATTTTATTTTCTGTAAATTTTTGTATTTCACTTGACTAATGAATAAATTGACTACATTTAATCTTATTTTAATAAACATCAAAATGAAGGAAAAGCAAAACTCTCTTTAAAAATTCTGCATGACTACATATATTTACAACATCTGTTTACAAAATCCTGCTTAAATTTTTCTCCTCCTGACTCTCTTTGAAGATGTCAGACAGACGTACTTTGTCTGTCAAGAGTTGAGACTGTGGCTCTCTGGGCTGAGTTTCAACAGAAGGTTGTTCCCGGTTCAGGCTGTAAAATGAGTATGGATTTAGTTTTACTAAGTTTTTATTTTCTAAATATCTATAGTAAACTCTTGTAGAGTGCTCATAAATGAAGAAATAATAATCAACAACTGTAGGTCATTTTTATTTTCACACACTCCATATTCACTTACTACACTCATTTACAAACTTGCCCACCCATTCAATATCACATTCCTATCACATCAATACTCACTTAACTACTCACCAATTTACTTCCTTACTTACACACTCACTTGTCACTAACTCAGTTATGCAACTCCTTGTCTAGTAACTCATTCATTCACTAACTTACTTTGTCAATAATGCATACCTTAGGAGGAGCTCGAGAGCGGTCAAGGTAGATGCCATGAGCTTCCAGTGCTAAAGCCGTTTCTTCCATAAGCTTCTCCTCTGGGACATACCTTCGTCTTTCAATTTCTCATATTCCTTTATAAAAAGTTGTGTACCCTTTTGCTCAGCCAAAAGGGTACTCAAAAGGTTTGTAAAGGTGGAGGCAGTAGAAGATGAGGGAGTGAGTAACATGAGGTGGTATGGAGTGCTGTTGGGTGGAGGACATTATGGAAGAAGAGTAGTAATAAGAGGGGGTGGGGGTAGACAATGAAGAGACTGCACAATAGAAGATAGAGTGAATGATGTTTGGAGGGTGGAAACGGTGTATTCTGAAGGTTGAGTAATGACCTGAGTGGTTGATTTGGAATGGATAGAGTTGACCGCAAACATCGAGGAGGGGATATTAGCATCAGTCGGAGCTGAGGTCAAAGGAGAAGCAAGGGACAGGAAACAATGAAACAATGAAATTTAGATAGGCTAGTTGATGAAGGGGCAAGCCTAATGCCCCTAATAAAGGTAAAAAAATCTTCATATTGGCCATAGTGAGCCTGAAATAAATGGGGAGAGAAAGGGTCTACCCTTCAAGGTCGTTCCCATGAGGGTAAGGGCTATATAATTAACCAAGGGAATACCATGCCATGGCTCCCAGAGGTCGCTAATGACTGACACAAAGCCAGCCTTTCATCCTTTCAGAATGGTTCTAACATCTTAGGAAGTGGACAGAAGAAGGGGATGAAGAAGAAGAGAAGGAAAAGGAAAGGGGGAGAAGAAGAGACCATGCAAAATTAGTTGAGGGAGGGCTGAGGCCCCAGTCTCAGTCTCCTAAGCCTCTCCAACAACACGACCACGGGATTGAGGAAAAAACAACCATCATCATTATTACTATTATCAGGATTCGTTTTCGAATAATAATCCGTACAGGACTATCAACATTTGGCATCAGGTTGATGGTCTCACTTTCATCCAAGGACAGACGAGTATTC
>NC_051391.1:46572932-46585432 GCF_015228065.2 Penaeus monodon
CTTAATAAATCTACCAAAATTTTTTTTTTTTTCCTGAATCCAACCACCTCGAATATGCTTCTGGTGGTGCAGCGACAAAACACAAATAGTATATATTTTTTAATCATACTTCGTTAAATAGAATTAGGGGTAAAACTTGTTTATATTCTAATATCGCAAACTTTACTGAATGAAAAAAGGGAGTTACGTTGTGGTGATTCGAACGTGTCAGCTGTTAACAGGAGGAAGATTGGAAAATGAAAGTTTGAGAACCACTGCTCCAAACTACATTGAAATCGCAAGGTTTACATTTCATTTCGAATGTAATAATATATACTTCTTTTCATCGTAGGGAAAAAATGGTGAAATGGGTATTGGGTAAGTTCGTGATTCCACTTGGCGATGGCGTATTCACGATAGTAGATTAGGTAGATGCAGCTTTGAGAACAATTAGATAACATCGTAGTTACCCAGGACAAACATACCAGCGTATCGTGGCAAGACTGGGGTCCCAGAAATTACCGTTTTCTCAAAGTTAAAAATTAACGTTTTGTTAGCGTATAGCATGTAGTGAAACTCGGGATATGAAACCGTAGAGTTTATTTCAGAGTATCAAAAGCTATCTACTTTTTCAAAATGACAGTCCCTAAGTCCATTTTTATACAGTTCTTATGTCCCGATGAAACTGTCACAATATGCTAGTAGAATACCCTTACTGATATTACGGTTTTTTTTCTTCTTCTTTACGCAGCTGAATGACTGTCCGAGGCATATCAGCTGCTAAAAAACATAGCCTAAAGCAATAGTTCATGCAGATCGAAACGAAAAAGCAGATAACAAAATAAGTTTCATTAGTCGTTTACCTGAATCGTGCGTTCTAGTGCAGCCAGAATCACGTGGGAAAAAAAAAGCAAAACGCTTCGCTGCAGAATACGAAATATATGATTTGAAAATTGCAAAAACTAGTTTCTGAAACCACACATTTCACTGGGAATTCAATATGAGTTGACTTAATGGCGACACCTTGAATATTTATATGATTAAGTGCACTATACAATGCAAAGCTGATAATGACTCTGATACAATATATGATCACAGGGGACAAGGAAGTATCCATTTCCAGACGAGTGAGTTCGAATCCTGATCGCGGTCTGAGGTTAAAAGTCCTTTGGAAGAACTTCAGATTCGATGCGGGAATTCGTGACGTAAATCCACATCAATATCACAGGGCGTGGACATAAAACATATAATCAAGAATCTGTATAAATAAGCAAATCGATTTTTTTTTACAATTAAACGCATTTCCTTTATACTTGCTTTGTAGATGGTCCTTCAACTTTTGTTAAGTTAGACTACTAAAGTTTGTATTATTTCATTTGCTGCCAACGTGCGGAATACTGATGTGTGAAAATAGTAAACAAAAAGGAAAAATATCAATGCAAATCAGAAAAACGTTATATATATATATATATATATATATATATATATATATATATATATATATATATATATATATATATATATATATATGTATATATATATATATATATATATATATATAAAATTTTTCTTTTCTTTTTTTTTCTATGGAATATTGATCAAATGTTTAGATTCGAAATGGTAACTAAGATTAAATAATTCTTTCCAACAATATCTATACCGTTGGTGAGGAACATTAATACATTACATTTGGACAACTAGCATCCTTCAAAATACATTCTACACTTACAATTTTGGCTCAATTGCTCAATTCCTGCATGTTTCACTGCATGCCCAACAGATGGTAGGTTTTACTCCACAATGAAAGGCTTGCTTACTATCCAAGCCTTATGTAGCTTCCTAAGTATATTTGAGCATAGAGATTTCTACTGTTCAAGGAAGAGATCCTTCAAACACTGAGCAAAAAATTATCAGAGAACCATTGTGATCCTTGTACTTATATACAAAAGCAAATAGTATATATGAGCATATTAGTAAGTAAATGACTTTTTAATAATTTATTAAAATGCAGTTATTGCTAGGGATATCTGCATTTATCTTTCAGTTTGTAAAATGTTCTAATTATATACAATCATGGACTCTGATGAATAAATTTGATAGTTTGTAATGTATTCTCACTTCAGGGCATGAGGGTCTCCCCAGACTAGATATGTCCTCAACCCGCCAATTAGTTGAGTCAAGGGCTGAGGACCAAGGTAGGGGTGATCCCCCACGTTGGGCCTCAGTCCCCATTTCCTAAGCCCCTCCAACCCCCACCCCCACCTACAACAACAACAAGCAAGGGGTTAGGGAGGTCAACCCGCCAAGGTTTAAATCCAGCCTTGGGAGAGAGGGGGTGAGAGCTCACACAGTAGAGGTTGGTGTGGTGCCGAATAGCCTAGTACCAACCTTGGCACTACATAATAGAGCATACAGTAAGTTTCAACCTGCTGCCACTGCATGTTATTACAGGGATGACTCTTGTCATCTCAAAGTATATTTTACTTATGGGCAATTTCCTGTTCTTCATAGCTCCTATAAAATATATTATGGGAATAACCACAACTGGCATACGTGCAAGACTGAGCAGAGCAATCTGAGCGGTCATGACCAAGTTTGGCACATGGAGGGCAGTGGGCTGTGGAGCAACAGTGTGTGGCTGGGCGGCCAATATGCTAACATTTTTGACATTGATGGGGAAGAGGTCAATAAGGTCGGACAGGGCAGGAAACTCCACCAATATAACTTCATGGAGGAGGTCATGTCTACGGAAGCTAATATTGGCGATATTGGTGTAGGACTTTTGTTGGCCTGTGGGAATAGTGTAGCACTGGACTGCCACTGCATCATACGAGGAGTGCAAGCAAGTGTTTTTCAGTTTGACCAGTCCTTGTTGTAGACAAGACAGTCAGTCAGAGAGACGGAAACAGTTCCAGAACAAGTATTAAGGGAGAAGTGAGGTTTGCATACCTGTTTTTGGAGACATTCTTGGAAGAGAAAGATATTGTCAAGAGTACAGGGCTGTAGGGGAATCACAAAGAATTGATCCCACTTGGCTCAGCCAAAAGGGTACTCAAAAGGTTTGTAAAGGTGGAGGCAGTAGAAGGATGAGGGAGTGAGTAACATGAGGTGGTATCGAGTGCTGTTGGGTGGAGGACATTATGGAAGAAGAGTAGTAATAAGAGGGGGTGGGGGTAGACAATGAAGAAGACTGCACAATAGAAGATAGAGTGAATGATGTTTGGAGGGTGGAAACGGTGTATTCTGAAGGTTGAGTAATGACCTGAGTGGTTGATTTGGAATGGATAGAGTTGACCGCAAACATCGAGGAGGGGATATTAGCATCAGTCGGAGCTGAGGTCAAAGGAGAAGCAAGGGACAGGAAAACAATGAAACAATGAAATTTAGATAGGCTAGTTGATGAAGGGGCAAGCCTTAATGCCCCTAATAAAGGTAAAAAAATCTTCATTATTGGCCATAGTGAGCCTGAAATAAATGGGGAGAGGAAAGGGTCTACCCTTCAAGGTCGTCCCCATGAGGGGTAAGGGCTATATAATTAACCAAGGGAATACCATGCCCATGGCTCCCAGAGGTCGCTAATGACTGACACAAAGCCAGCCTTTCATCCTTTCAGAATGGTTCTAACATCTTAGGAAGTGGACAGAAGAAGGGGATGAAGAAGAAGAGAAGGAAAAGGAAAGGGGGAGAAGAAGAGACCATGCAAAATTAGTTGAGGTGAGGGCTGAGGCCCCAGTCTCAGTCTCCTAAGCCTCTCCACAACAACAACGACCACGGGATTAGAGGAATAATAATAACCATCATCATTATTACTATTATACAGGATTTCGTTTCTTTTCCTGAATATAATAATCCAGTTACAGGGACTAATCCAACATTTGGCATCGTGTGATGGTCTCCACTTTTCATCCAAGGACAGACAGAAGTATTTCCCAAAAGCTTTTCAAGACTCTGCAGAAACTCCAATTCCTTTTACACTGATCATATTGAAGGATATGTTTATGTTTAATATTTTTATTTCCTAGTGCCAAATTACCACATTTAAATCATGATGAAAAAATCATATTTTATTTTCTGTAATTTATGTATTTCACTTGACTAATGATATAAATTGACTACATTTAATCTTATTTTAATAAACATCAAAATGAAGGAAAAGCAAAACTCTCTTTAACAATTCTGCATGATCTACATATATTTACAACATCTGTTTACAAAATCCTGCTTAATTCTTCTCCTCCTGACTCTCTTTGAAGATGTCAGACAGACGTACTTTGTCTGTCAAGAGTTGAGACTGTGGCTCTCTGGGCTGAGTTTCAACAGAAGGTTGTTCTGGTTCAGGCTGTAAAAATGAGTATGGATTTAGTTTTACTAAGTTTTTATTTTCTAAATATCTATAGTAAACTCTTGTAGAGTGCTCATAAATGAAGAAATAATAATCAACAACTGTAGGTCATTTTTATTTTCACACACTCCATATTCACTTACTACACTCATTTACAAACTTGCCCACCCATTCAATATCACATTCCTATCACATCAATACTCACTTAACTACTCACCAATTTACTTCCTTACTTACACACTCACTTGTCACTAACTCAGTTATGCACTCCTTGTCTAGTAACTCATTCATTCACTAACTTACTTTGTCAATAATGCATACCTTAGGAGGAGCTCGAGAGCGGTCAAGGTAGATGCCATGAGCTTCCAGTGCTAAAGCCGTTTCTTCCATAAGCTTCTCCTCTGGGACATTACCTTCGTCTTTCAATTTCTCATATTCCTTTATAAAAAGTTGTGTACCCTTTTGGCTCAGCCAAAAGGGTACTCAAAAGGTTTGTAAAGGTGGAGGCAGTAGAAGGATGAGGGAGTGAGTAACATGAGGTGGTATGGAGTGCTGTTGGGTGGAGGACATTATGGAAGAAGAGTAGTAATAAGAGGGGGTGGGGGTAGACAATGAAGAAGACTGCACAATAGAAGATAGAGTGAATGATGTTTGGAGGGTGGAAACGGTGTATTCTGAAGGTTGAGTAATGACCTGAGTGGTTGATTTGGAATGGATAGAGTTGACCGCAAACATCGAGGAGGGGATATTAGCATCAGTCGGAGCTGAGGTCAAAGGAGAAGCAAGGGACAGGAAAACAATGAAACAATGAAATTTAGATAGGCTAGTTGATGAAGGGGCAAGCCTTAATGCCCCTAATAAAGGTAAAAAAATCTTCATTATTGGCCATAGTGAGCCTGAAATAAATGGGGAGAGGAAAGGGTCTACCCTTCAAGGTCGTCCCCATGAGGGGTAAGGGCTATATAATTAACCAAGGGAATACCATGCCCATGGCTCCCAGAGGTCGCTAATGACTGACACAAAGCCAGCCTTTCATCCTTTCAGAATGGTTCTAACATCTTAGGAAGTGGACAGAAGAAGGGGATGAAGAAGAAGAGAAGGAAAAGGAAAGGGGGAGAAGAAGAGACCATGCAAAATTAGTTGAGGTGAGGGCTGAGGCCCCAGTCTCAGTCTCCTAAGCCTCTCCACAACAACAACGACCACGGGATTAGAGGAATAATAATAACCATCATCATTATTACTATTATACAGGATTTCGTTTCTTTTCCTGAATATAATAATCCAGTTACAGGGACTAATCCAACATTTGGCATCGTGTGATGGTCTCCACTTTTCATCCAAGGACAGACAGAAGTATTTCCCAAAAGCTTTTCAAGACTCTGCAGAAACTCCAATTCCTTTTACACTGATCATATTGAAGGATATGTTTATGTTTAATATTTTTATTTCCTAGTGCCAAATTACCACATTTAATCTTATTTTAATAAACATCAAAATGAAGGAAAAGCAAAACTCTCTTTAACAATTCTGCATGATCTACATATATTTACAACATCTGTTTACAAAATCCTGCTTAATTCTTCTCCTCCTGACTCTCTTTGAAGATGTCAGACAGACGTACTTTGTCTGTCAAGAGTTGAGACTGTGGCTCTCTGGGCTGAGTTTCAACAGAAGGTTGTTCTGGTTCAGGCTGTAAAAATGAGTATGGATTTAGTTTTACTAAGTTTTTATTTTCTAAATATCTATAGTAAACTCTTGTAGAGTGCTCATAAATGAAGAAATAATAATCAACAACTGTAGGTCATTTTTATTTTCACACACTCCATATTCACTTACTACACTCATTTACAAACTTGCCCACCCATTCAATATCACATTCCTATCACATCAATACTCACTTAACTACTCACCAATTTACTTCCTTACTTACACACTCACTTGTCACTAACTCAGTTATGCACTCCTTGTCTAGTAACTCATTCATTCACTAACTTACTTTGTCAATAATGCATACCTTAGGAGGAGCTCGAGAGCGGTCAAGGTAGATGCCATGAGCTTCCAGTGCTAAAGCCGTTTCTTCCATAAGCTTCTCCTCTGGGACATTACCTTCGTCTTTCAATTTCTCATATTCCTTTATAAAAAGTTGTGTACCCTTTTGGCTCAGCCAAAAGGGTACTCAAAAGGTTTGTAAAGGTGGAGGCAGTAGAAGGATGAGGGAGTGAGTAACATGAGGTGGTATGGAGTGCTGTTGGGTGGAGGACATTATGGAAGAAGAGTAGTAATAAGAGGGGGTGGGGGTAGACAATGAAGAAGACTGCACAATAGAAGATAGAGTGAATGATGTTTGGAGGGTGGAAACGGTGTATTCTGAAGGTTGAGTAATGACCTGAGTGGTTGATTTGGAATGGATAGAGTTGACCGCAAACATCGAGGAGGGGATATTAGCATCAGTCGGAGCTGAGGTCAAAGGAGAAGCAAGGGACAGGAAAACAATGAAACAATGAAATTTAGATAGGCTAGTTGATGAAGGGGCAAGCCTTAATGCCCCTAATAAAGGTAAAAAAATCTTCATTATTGGCCATAGTGAGCCTGAAATAAATGGGGAGAGGAAAGGGTCTACCCTTCAAGGTCGTTCCCATGAGGGGTAAGGGCTATATAATTAACCAAGGGAATACCATGCCCATGGCTCCCAGAGGTCGCTAATGACTGACACAAAGCCAGCCTTTCATCCTTTCAGAATGGTTCTAACATCTTAGGAAGTGGACAGAAGAAGGGGATGAAGAAGAAGAGAAGGAAAAGGAAAGGGGGAGAAGAAGAGACCATGCAAAATTAGTTGAGGTGAGGGCTGAGGCCCCAGTCTCAGTCTCCTAAGCCTCTCCACAACAACAACGACCACGGGATTAGAGGAATAATAATAACCATCATCATTATTACTATTATACAGGATTTCGTTTCTTTTCCTGAATATAATAATCCAGTTACAGGGACTAATCCAACATTTGGCATCGTGTGATGGTCTCCACTTTTCATCCAAGGACAGACAGAAGTATTTCCCAAAAGCTTTTCAAGACTCTGCAGAAACTCCAATTCCTTTTACACTGATCATATTGAAGGATATGTTTATGTTTAATATTTTTATTTCCTAGTGCCAAATTACCACATTTAAATCATGATGAAAAAATCATATTTTATTTTCTGTAATTTATGTATTTCACTTGACTAATGATATAAATTGACTACATTTAATCTTATTTTAATAAACATCAAAATGAAGGAAAAGCAAAACTCTCTTTAACAATTCTGCATGATCTACATATATTTACAACATCTGTTTACAAAATCCTGCTTAATTCTTCTCCTCCTGACTCTCTTTGAAGATGTCAGACAGACGTACTTTGTCTGTCAAGAGTTGAGACTGTGGCTCTCTGGGCTGAGTTTCAACAGAAGGTTGTTCTGGTTCAGGCTGTAAAAATGAGTATGGATTTAGTTTTACTAAGTTTTTATTTTCTAAATATCTATAGTAAACTCTTGTAGAGTGCTCATAAATGAAGAAATAATAATCAACAACTGTAGGTCATTTTTATTTTCACACACTCCATATTCACTTACTACACTCATTTACAAACTTGCCCACCCATTCAATATCACATTCCTATCACATCAATACTCACTTAACTACTCACCAATTTACTTCCTTACTTACACACTCACTTGTCACTAACTCAGTTATGCACTCCTTGTCTAGTAACTCATTCATTCACTAACTTACTTTGTCAATAATGCATACCTTAGGAGGAGCTCGAGAGCGGTCAAGGTAGATGCCATGAGCTTCCAGTGCTAAAGCCGTTTCTTCCATAAGCTTCTCCTCTGGGACATTACCTTCGTCTTTCAATTTCTCATATTCCTTTATAAAAAGTTGTGTACCCTTTTGGCTCAGCCAAAAGGGTACTCAAAAGGTTTGTAAAGGTGGAGGCAGTAGAAGGATGAGGGAGTGAGTAACATGAGGTGGTATGGAGTGCTGTTGGGTGGAGGACATTATGGAAGAAGAGTAGTAATAAGAGGGGGTGGGGGTAGACAATGAAGAAGACTGCACAATAGAAGATAGAGTGAATGATGTTTGGAGGGTGGAAACGGTGTATTCTGAAGGTTGAGTAATGACCTGAGTGGTTGATTTGGAATGGATAGAGTTGACCGCAAACATCGAGGAGGGGATATTAGCATCAGTCGGAGCTGAGGTCAAAGGAGAAGCAAGGGACAGGAAAACAATGAAACAATGAAATTTAGATAGGCTAGTTGATGAAGGGGCAAGCCTTAATGCCCCTAATAAAGGTAAAAAAATCTTCATTATTGGCCATAGTGAGCCTGAAATAAATGGGGAAGGAAAGGGTCTACCCTTCAAGGTCGTTCCCATGAGGGGTAAGGGCTATATAATTAACCAAGGGAATACCATGCCCATGGCTCCCAGAGGTCGCTAATGACTGACACAAAGCCAGCCTTTCATCCTTTCAGAATGGTTCTAACATCTTAGGAAGTGGACAGAAGAAGGGGATGAAGAAGAAGAGAAGGAAAAGGAAAGGGGAGAAGAAGAGACCATGCAAAATTAGTTGAGGTGAGGGCTGAGGCCCCAGTCTCAGTCTCCTAAGCCTCTCCACAACAACAACGACCACGGGATTAGAGGAATAATAATAACCATCATCATTATTACTATTATACAGGATTTCGTTTCTTTTCCTGAATATAATAATCCAGTTACAGGGACTAATCCAACATTTGGCATCGTGTGATGGTCTCCACTTTTCATCCAAGGACAGACAGAAGTATTTCCCAAAAGCTTTTCAAGACTCTGCAGAAACTCCAATTCCTTTTACACTGATCATATTGAAGGATATGTTTATGTTTAATATTTTTATTTCCTAGTGCCAAATTACCACATTTAAATCATGATGAAAAAATCATATTTTATTTTCTGTAATTTATGTATTTCACTTGACTAATGATATAAATTGACTACATTTAATCTTATTTTAATAAACATCAAAATGAAGGAAAAGCAAAACTCTCTTTAACAATTCTGCATGATCTACATATATTTACAACATCTGTTTACAAAATCCTGCTTAATTCTTCTCCTCCTGACTCTCTTTGAAGATGTCAGACAGACGTACTTTGTCTGTCAAGAGTTAGACTGTGGCTCTCTGGGCTGAGTTTCAACAGAAGGTTGTTCTGGTTCAGGCTGTAAAAATGAGTATGGATTTAGTTTTACTAAGTTTTTATTTTCTAAATATCTATAGTAAACTCTTGTAGAGTGCTCATAAATGAAGAAATAATAATCAACAACTGTAGGTCATTTTTATTTTCACACACTCCATATTCACTTACTACACTCATTTACAAACTTGCCCACCCATTCAATATCACATTCCTATCACATCAATACTCACTTAACTACTCACCAATTTACTTCCTTACTTACACACTCACTTGTCACTAACTCAGTTATGCACTCCTTGTCTAGTAACTCATTCATTCACTAACTTACTTTGTCAATAATGCATACCTTAGGAGGAGCTCGAGAGCGGTCAAGGTAGATGCCATGAGCTTCCAGTGCTAAAGCCGTTTCTTCCATAAGCTTCTCCTCTGGGACATTACCTTCGTCTTTCAATTTCTCATATTCCTTTATAAAAAGTTGTGTACCCTTTTGGCTCAGCCAAAAGGGTACTCAAAAGGTTTGTAAAGGTGGAGGCAGTAGAAGGATGAGGGAGTGAGTAACATGAGGTGGTATGGAGTGCTGTTGGGTGGAGGACATTATGGAAGAAGAGTAGTAATAAGAGGGGGTGGGGGTAGACAATGAAGAAGACTGCACAATAGAAGATAGAGTGAATGATGTTTGGAGGGTGGAAACGGTGTATTCTGAAGGTTGAGTAATGACCTGAGTGGTTGATTTGGAATGGATAGAGTTGACCGCAAACATCGAGGAGGGGATATTAGCATCAGTCGGAGCTGAGGTCAAAGGAGAAGCAAGGGACAGGAAAACAATGAAACAATGAAATTTAGATAGGCTAGTTGATGAAGGGGCAAGCCTTAATGCCCCTAATAAAGGTAAAAAAAATCTTCATTATTGGCCATAGTGAGCCTGAAATAAATGGGGAGAGGAAAGGGTCTACCCTTCAAGGTCGTTCCCATGAGGGGTAAGGGCTATATAATTAACCAAGGGAATACCATGCCCATGGCTCCCAGAGGTCGCTAATGACTGACACAAAGCCAGCCTTTCATCCTTTCAGAATGGTTCTAACATCTTAGGAAGTGGACAGAAGAAGGGGATGAAAAAGAAGAGAAGGAAAAGGAAAGGGGGAGAAGAAGAGACCATGCAAAATTAGTTGAGGTGAGGGCTGAGGCCCCAGTCTCAGTCTCCTAAGCCTCTCCACAACAACAACGACCACGGGATTAGAGGAATAATAATAACCATCATCATTATTACTATTATACAGGATTTCGTTTCTTTTCCTGAATATAATAATCCAGTTACAGGGACTAATCCAACATTTGGCATCGTGTGATGGTCTCCACTTTTCATCCAAGGACAGACAGAAGTATTTCCCAAAAGCTTTTCAAGACTCTGCAGAAACTCCAATTCCTTTTACACTGATCATATTGAAGGATATGTTTATGTTTAATATTTTTATTTCCTAGTGCCAAATTACCACATTTAAATCATGATGAAAAAATCATATTTTATTTTCTGTAATTTATGTATTTCACTTGACTAATGATATAAATTGACTACATTTAATCTTATTTTAATAAACATCAAAATGAAGGAAAAGCAAAACTCTCTTAACAATTCTGCATGATCTACATATATTTACAACATCTGTTTACAAAATCCTGCTTAATTCTTCTCCTCCTGACTCTCTTTGAAGATGTCAGACAGACGTACTTTGTCTGTCAAGAGTTGAGACTGTGGCTCTCTGGGCTGAGTTTCAACAGAAGGTTGTTCTGGTTCAGGCTGTAAAAATGAGTATGGATTTAGTTTTACTAAGTTTTTATTTTCTAAATATCTATAGTAAACTCTTGTAGAGTGCTCATAAATGAAGAAATAATAATCAACAACTGTAGGTCATTTTTATTTTCACACACTCCATATTCACTTACTACACTCATTTACAAACTTGCCCACCCATTCAATATCACATTCCTATCACATCAATACTCACTTAACTACTCACCAATTTACTTCCTTACTTACACACTCACTTGTCACTAACTCAGTTATGCACTCCTTGTCTAGTAACTCATTCATTCACTAACTTACTTTGTCAATAATGCATACCTTAGGAGGAGCTCGAGAGCGGTCAAGGTAGATGCCATGAGCTTCCAGTGCTAAAGCCGTTTCTTCCATAAGCTTCTCCTCTGGGACATTACCTTCGTCTTTCAATTTCTCATATTCCTTTATAAAAAGTTGTGATATAATTGGCCGGACACTGTGTTCTGATAAGGAAATTGTGCCTGGAGAACCATGTGCCTTATAAAATTTCCTGTAATACCAAAAGAAACACTACTATTAATGTGAATCATAATCCATCATTTTCCCTTTCTTACACTATCTTTAACAAAGGTAAACCACACACAAGAATATAAAAGAATGAATGCAAGAGGACTGTTCATGTCAACTTAACAAACACAAGCCACATCCATTTTATCAAATGTGTTTATACATATATATCTCCTACATTATGAAAGGCATGACTTAACCCAATCATTACAGACTTATGTACTATCCCCTGTAGATTTTGTGAATTTTGTTACATGTAGATGGCTCCACATGTGTTTAGCCACCAAGGAGTCTACCAGGAAGCCCTAGTGACCAATCCTGATTTCCCCATTCCTTGAAATTGCAAGAAAATTTTCTTCTTTATAATACAATTGATATCGATTCTTTTATTATTATTACTGATATTATGATTATTGAACTGTTATTAAAGTCTTGATAACATTAAAGACAATGAAGTAATACAAAAGAAATTTTCCAAAAATCAAGAAAATGGGTAAACAGGTGAGATATTTAGGACTAATAACTGACTTCTTGATGACTAAGCACTTGTAAAGCCACCTTTGTGTAAATACTATAAATAAACTTATATTACAGTGGCCTGATTGGGTTAAAAGACACTTACGCTCT
>NC_051391.1:46590432-46592932 GCF_015228065.2 Penaeus monodon
TTTCTTACTGTGATCTGTCTGTGAGAACAATAGCCCTTATGTATGTGGATTTACATATTGAATGCAGCATTAGGGATGTCTCCTCAATCAAATACAGTGCTTTATTCAGCTTGTACCCCTACATAGGTATTATCTGATCAAAGTGGGTTTTCACAGGCTGAAGGTACTATGTCTCAGTGGTCTAGCTTTGCACTGAGTAATACTACCTACACTAGCTGCCTTAAGGACAAACACACAGTTGCTAGTTAGCATATTTCAGTAATACACAATATATGTTGCAATTTAATTCAGTTACAAAATCCTACCCAAAACAATGGATATTCCAAATAAACGAATATTCCAAGGCATGTACAGTATAATGTAGTTTTATAATTTCATTATTTCTTAAAATGAGTCAGTGTATGAGAGTTCAACTCTGCAAAAAAAGACTGGTACAAACATATATATGTGTATTTTCAAAATTTAAAGAATTATTCACAAGAAGACAATCTCCTTTATGGAAGAACCATCTTTCATGCCTCCTACAGGAAGAGTCTATTATCTCTACATAGTTCAAATATTGATGGAAATAATGGTGGTGACTGATATAAAATGACAGCGTAATAAAAATTCTACTCTTTTTCTAAAAGGAGAGAAACTGCTTTGAAATCACTTTATCCATCATCTAGGTGTTAACCCACCATCACCAGGAAAATGGTGTGTTCACTGTAGTATTATTTTGTGAAATGCCTATGCACATAAATGACTCCACAAGTGCTTAGCCACAAAGGAGTCACTTTGTAGACCTTGTGACCTCACTTGATTTCACATTTCCTGGAATTTGCAGGAAATTTTTTGTTGTTGCTAATGCTATCAATACTGATGCTTATTATCATACACATTATAATTATTATAATATTATTTACATTACTACCAGCAATATAAGATACCAGAAAATATTTCCGAAAATCAAGGAAAAGCATATACATGTGAGATAGGTAGTACTTGTAATTGGCTCATGGGTGACTCATTACTTGCGGAGCCATCATATGTGTAGAGACAAAAAATAAATTAAAGTCAAAGTGGGCATGGCATGTACATATATACCATCCCCAAAAGAATTTGATTAAACCACTGTTCACTATGAGTTTAGTTTATGAATTGTCTTTACACATATGTGGCTCCACAAGACTTGGTCACAAACTTGTTAACCATTTTCCCTGACTTTCTGAAATACTCCCTTTTATATTCTTTTGCAGTTAATTTTAATAATACTATAATAATTATAATGTCTATAATAATAACAACAGCATTGATATTGAGAGCACTAGTAAAAAAAAAAAAAAAACATATTTCTCAAGAAAAGGCAAAATCAGGTTACAAGGTCTACTCACTGAGCCCTTAGTGGCTAAATACCTGTGGAGCCATCTATGTAGAGAGACATTTTACAAAACAAAACTAAAGTCAAGATTACATTTTTCCAGTTATCCTTTACTCTATTTACTTCCAACCACTTACTGAGGACCTTAAGAAACTAGTATTTATATAAAGACTTTCCTTCACTCAGTTTCAGAGGAAATGGGTGACGGGCAACTGCAGTTACGTTTCCTAATATATTAATGATTTTTGGAGGACTTCATGACTTGCATAATGTGCATGTAGAATTAGGCTGGAGTGACCATGGCTTTGTCTATACAGTAGCCATTTCATAATCTCTAATCAACATATAAAATCTATAATGAACTTTACAAAAAAAAAATATATATATAGTAATAATAATAGTAATAATAATAATAATAAAAAAATAATAATAATAATAACAATAATAATAACAATAATAATAATAATAATAATAATAATAATAATAATAATGAAGGCAATAATAATAATCAATAATGGTAATAAAAAGTGCTATGCACTAATTACTAAAATGGTGCTAGCTAATTGGCCTATTTGGTATTTCAGTATCAAATTTGTAAATAAAAGCATCCACCTATGAATTAGCACACTATAGTAATCCAAGTAGGTATATATAAATGTATGTATCTACATACACAAGTATGTAGATACACAGACTTATGTATACCTGCATGTATAAATATATCCATGTACTGTATGTATGTACATATTCGTGTGTGTATATATGGACAGTCATCAAAATTGAAGATGTCTCAGTTAACTGTGATTTTTTAATTAATTTTTGTGACTAAAGCATTATTAGCAACTCACCCAAAAGTTACTTTTCTCATGTTTTCTTCAAAATAAATAATATACTTCATGATTTTCATAAAATCTATGGCTTCACATATTACAAGAAACAATAAGAATCAACACATTTTCAGTCACCCTTGGGACAGCAGCTTTTCAAATGATAAATAAATATGCATTGTTCTCAAAAAAAAAAAAATCTTATGATCTTATTGGGATACATAACAAATTATTGCCATGGCAAGGTGATTAACAATTGCTGATGTCAATATATAATAAATAAAAAATAATATTGCAGAATTGCCTCACCCTA